>NW_022437136.1:787817-794911 GCF_009761245.1 Sapajus apella
CCCCCAAACCCAGGGGGTGGGAGGTCAGGGAAGCCCCCAGAAGCCCCCTTTCCCCCCCCCCGGGGAAAAAAAAAAAAAAACCCCTGAAAAAAAAAAAAAAAAAAAAAAAAAAAAAAAGATCTGCTGTAGATGGCTGGTAGGCACTACGTCCTTACCAGAATGACTAAAATTCAAAAGACGGACAATGCCAAATATTAGTCCAGATGTTTGTAAATAAATGAGTTAGCATTTAGTAAGAACATAAATACAATGTATTGCTGGTGGGAGTATAAAATGGTACAACCACTTTAGAAAATGGAAAATATTGGCCAGTCGCGGTGGCTGATGCCTGTAATCCTAGCACTTTAGGAGGCTGAGGCAGCCAGATCACCTGAGGTCAGGGGTTCAAGACAGCCCACATGGCAAAACCCCATCTCTATTTTTTAAAAAATACAAAAAATAGATTGGCATAATGGCTCATGGCTGTAATCGCAGCTACTCAGGAGGCTGAGGCAGGAGAATCACTTAAACCCAGGAGGCGCAGGTTGCGGTGAGCCGAGATTGTGCCACGGCACTCCAGCCTGGGCAACAGAGTGAGACACCGTCTCAAAAAGAAAAAAAAAAAAATAGAAAATGGGAGGTACCAGGCCCAGCATGGTGGCTTACACCTATAATGCTAGCATTTTGGGAGGCTGAGGCAAGAGGATTGTTTTTTTTTTTTTTTTTTTTTTTTTATGGAACGCTTCACGAATTTGCGTGTCATCCTTGCGCAGGGGCCATGCTAATCTTCTCTGTATCGTTCCAATTTTAGTATATGTGCTGCCGAAGCGAGCACAAGAGGATTGTTTGAGCCCAGGAGTTTGAGACCAGCCTGGGCAAAATAGTTAGACATTGTCTCTGCCAAAAATAAATAAAGAAATAAGAAAAAAACTTTTTAATTAGCTAGGTACAGTGGTGCATGTCTGTGGTCCCTGCTGTTCGGGAGGCTGAGGAGGAAGGATTGCATAAGCTGGGGAGGCCAAGGCTGCAGAGAGCTGCGATTGCATCACTACCCTCCGGCCTGGGTAACAGAGTGAGAACTTGTCTCAAAACAAAAAAAGAAAGAAAGAAGAAAACGCAATACTCTCTAAAGCTACAAATATTTTTTTTTCTATTTTGTAGCAATTCTATTCCTGGATATATCGCTAAGAGAAATAAATACTTGTGTCCACCGATGTTAAAAGCTTTACTTGTAATAACAAAAAATGAGAACAATGAAAATATCCATCAACATAGAATTGACAAAAATTGTGGTATTTTCATACAATTGAATACTGCACAGCAATGAAAATGGTCAAACTACTGGCTAGGCACAGCGGCTCACACCTGTAATCTTAGCACTTTAGGAGGCTGAGGTGGCGAATCACTGAGCCCAGGAGTTTGAGACCAGTCTGGGCAACATGGCAAAATTCCTTCTCTACAAAAAATACAAAAATTAGCCAGGCATGGGTGGTACAGGACTGTAGTCCTAGCTACTCAGGAGGCTGAGGTGGGAGGATCACTTGAGATTAGGAGGTTCAGGCTGCAGTGAGCCATGATCCTGCCACTGCACTCCAGCCTGGGCCACAGAGTGAAACCCTGTGTCAAAAAAAAAACCAGATCAAACTACTCCCAACAAAATGGATGACTCTTGCAGACATAATATATAATTAAAAGTGTGTGTATCCCTTAAAAGATGGTTGGTGCATTCAGGGATCTTTGTTATGTAATTATCTCTACTAAAATATTTTATAACTTTTTTTTTTTTTTTAGACAGAGTCTCGCTCTGCTGCCCAGGCTGGAGTACAGTGGTGTGATCTCAGCTCACTGCAACCTCTGCCTCCTGGGTTTAAGCAGTTCTCCACCTCAGCCTCCTGAGTAGCTGGGATTACAGGCACGTGCCACCGAGCCTGGCTAATTTTTTGTATTTTTAATAGGGACGGGGTTTCACCATTTTGGCCAGGCTGGTCCTGAATTACTGACCTTGTGATCTACCCGCCTTGGCCTCCCAAAGTGCTGGGATTACAGATGTGAGCCACCATGCCTGGCTAATATTTTATAATATAAAAAAGAAATATGCATCTATTGGATCTAAACATTTAACTCCTGAAATCTATCCTAAGAAATACTTGAATTACTAAAAATACATTCATATATATATTTTTTAGAATTTATGTAAAATGTAGAAAAAAAATAGAAAAAGGCTAATATCTTACAAAAGGGAAATGGCTAAACAAGTTATAGTATGCATGCAATGTAACACTGTATACTTAATTAAAATGATCTTTACAAGGCCGGGTACAGTGGCTCACACCTGTAATCCCAGTACTTTGGGAGGCCAACACGGGTGGATCAAAAGGTTAACAGATTAAGACCATCCTGCTCAACATGGTGAAACCCCGTCTCTACTAAAAATACAAAAAATTAGCCGGACGTGGCGGCACATGCCTGTAATCCCAGCTACTTGGGAGGTTGAGACAGGAGAATTGCGTGAGCCCAGGAGGCGGAGGTTGCGGTGAGCCGAGAATGCACCACTGCACTCCAGCCTGGGCAACAAGAGCAAAACTCCGTCTCAAAATAAAATAAAATAAAATGATCTTTACAAAGAGTTTGAAATGTCATAGCAGAAACATAACACGGTTTAATCAAAACATTGGGAAAAATTCGAATACAAATTGTAATATGAAATGTGAGCTGCTGCTGGGCATAGTGGCTCACGCCTGTGTTCCCAGCACTTTGAGAGGCTGAGGCAGGCAGATTACCTGAGGTCTGGAGTTCGAGACCAGCCTGACCAACATGGAGAAACCCCATCTCTACTAAAAGTACAAAATTAGCTGGGCATGGTGGCGCATGCCTGTAATTCCAATTACTCCGGAGGCTGAGGCACAATTGCTTGAACCCAGGAGTCAGAGGTTGCGTTGAGCTGAGATCACCCATTGCACTTCAGCCTGGGCAATAAGAGTGAAACTCCTCTGAAAAAAATAAGTGTGAGCTGTTGTTCTGGATCTATTGGCTAAGATCAAGTGTACACTGATTTCAATCATATTATGTTATAGAATGGTAATGGTAGAAATTAAATAAAAAATACTATGATTCCAAATTTTTACTTTTTTGAGACAGAATCTCACTCTGTCACCCAGGATGGAGTGCAGTGGCGTGATCTCAGCTCACTGCAGCCTCCACCTCCTGAGCTCAAGCAATCCTCCCACCTATGCCTTCCTAGTAGCTGGAACTACAGGTGCGGACCACCGTGCCCAGCTAATTTTTGTATTTTTAGTGGAGGTGGAGTTTTGCCATGTTGCCTAGATGGGTCTTGAACTCCTGGCCTCGGGTCTTTCTCTTGCTTCAGCCCCCCAAAGAGCTGGGATTATAGGTGTGAGCCACCATATCTGGCTACTGTGATTACAAGCTTACCTGTTTACACATATACACACATGTATATACACCCAGGGTAAAAAAAACACTAAAATGTCATACACCAAAATGTTGATAGTGATTCCCTATGTATGTCATGATAGTAGATGTTTTGTTTGTATTCTCCAATGTTTCTACAAGTACATGTATTTCATTCATTCATTCATTCATTTGAGACAGCCTCATTCTGTTGCTCAGGCTGTAGTGCCATGGTACAATCTTGAACTTGGCTCATTGCAACCTCCACCTCCCAGGTTCAAGCAATCCTCCCACTTCAGCCTCCCGAGTAGATGGGATTACAGGTGCCTGCCACAACACCTGGCTAATTTATTTTTAGTAGAGATGAGGTTTCACCATGTTGGCCAGGCTGGTTTCATACTCTTGACCTCAAGTGATCTGCCCACATCAGCCTCCCAAAGTGCTGGGATTACAGGTGTGAGCCGCTGCACCCGGCCTGTATTACTTTTTTTTTTTTTTTCTTCTCTTTTTGAGACGGAGTTTCGCTCTTGTTACCCAGGCTGGAGTGCAATGGCGCGATCTCAGCTCACCGCAACCTCCGCCTCCTGGGTTCAAGCAATTCTCCTGCCTTAGCCTCCTGAGTAGCTGGGACTACAGGCATTCGCCACCATGTATTACTTTTATAACTAGGAAAAAAAAATCAGGCCGGGTGCAGTGGCTCACACCTGTAATCCCAGTACTTTGGAAAGCAGAGGCAGGAGGATCACCTGAGGCCTGGAGTTCAAGACCAGCCTTAGGAATACAGCAAGACCCTGTCTCTACCAAAACAAATAATAAATTAGCCAGCTGTTGTGGCATGCGCCTGTCGTCCCAGCTACTTGGGAGGTTGAGGTGGGAGGATCGCTTGAGCCCAGGAGGTGGAGGCTGCAGTGAGGGAGCTGTAGTCTTGCCACTGCACTCCTGCCTGAGCTACGGAGCGAGTCTCTGTCTCTAAAAGATAAATAATGTTTGTAATGTATGAAAAATAAAATAACTAGGAGGAAATACAAGACAATATTAACAATGATTATTTCTAGAGTTAAAATTTGGGAAAGATTTTTTTTTTAATTTTCTGAATTTTTCAACCATTTATATTGAGCCCATATTGTTTTAGAATTCAAAAGAGAATAAAGTTCATTTCGGAAAGTGTGTAATACAATTCCATAATCCTAGAGGGCAGACTGTGCCTGACACAACAGTGCCCAGAACCCTGTCTGTTTACGTTAGTGTAGGGTGATAATGCTTCAAGTTCAATAACTGGCTGAGACCACCATCTGCGTGGAAGTATTAAGCCGCACGACCCCCCGCCCCCTCAGCCTGGCTGCTTGTCCTGGCTCACTGCCTCGGCTCTGCTGGGAATGCCAAGGACTTGGAGGGATCCTGGGTGATTATTAAGAGGCGAGGCAGCAGGGGCCACTGCAAGACACTTTTATAACTGTCACTTTGGCTGATTGAAAGGGAAAATAATTAAATCTCATCTTGGTAATTTGATACTTCATCCAGCATGTTGAGAATTTGAAATGCCCATGATACTGCTCTTATCAGAATCGCATGGTTTTCAAAAACTCGAGCCGTGAAATCCAGTGGATCTGAGTTTGAGCCCTGACCCTGCCATGTGTAACCCTGTGTGATGTGTCCCTTAATTTCTCTAAGCTTCACTTTCTTTCAAATGCTAATGATATTATCTAGCCCAGGAGACTGTTATTATTACTCTTATTTTGACATGGAGTCTTACTCTGTTGCCCAGGCTGGAGTGTAGTGGTGTGATCTTGGCTCACTGCAACCTCCACCTCCCAGGTTCAAGTGATTCACCCCTCTCAGTCTCCCAGGTAGCTGGGATAACAGGCATGCGCCACCACACCCAGCTAATTTTTGTATTGTTAGTAGACACGAGGTTTTGCCATGTTGGCCATGCTAGTCTCAAACTCCTGACCTCAGACTATCCACCTGCCTCAGCCTCCCAAAGTGCTGGGATTATAGGAGTAAGCCACCACACCCAGCCCCAGAGGACTATTATGATGATTGAATGAGAGAAGGCATGACAGCCTGTAGGAGGGCCTCAGTACAAGTTAGTGTCATCATCATGACCATCTTCACTCTTGGGTTGAAGCACTGCGCTAGCTGATATTTTGAGTTCTAGCTCTTTGAGAATTTACCAAATGAAGTCTCCAAATCAAAACCAAAAACCTATTAAAATTACATTGACCTGTATACCTAACACTTTGGGAGGTTGAGGCAAAGGATTGCTTAAGCCTAGGAGTTCAAAACCAGCCTGGGCAACACAGGGAGACCCTGACTCTACAAGTGATAATTTAGAAATTAGCCAGGTGTGGTGGCATGTGCCAGTGGTCCCAGTTCCTCGGGGGAGCTGAGGTAGGAGGTTTTCTTGAACCCAGGAGGTTGAGGTGGCAGCGAGCTATGATTGCATCACTGCACTCCAGCCTGGGTGACAGAGTAAAACCTTGTCTCAAAAAAACAAAAACAACCAAAAAATATTTCAACACTGTTGAAATGATATTGAGTAGAAAAATTAGAACTCTCATACCATGAATATACATTGTTGCAACTACTTTGGAAGACAGTCTGGCAGTTCCTCAAATACTAGACAGGGTCACCCTGTGACCCAGCAATTCCACTCCTAGGAACCAACACAAGAGAGATGAAATTTCATAAAAATCTGTGCACAAAAGTTCATAGCATCATGACTCACAATAGCCAAGAAACAACCCAAATGTGCATCAGCTGATGAATGGAGAAATTAAAAAAAACCTTCCATTGTACAAGATGTATTTATGAAACAACATCAGAAATACAGTTTCCTATTACCATGATGCTTTTTTTTAAATTGCATTTTAGGTTTTGGGGTAAAGGTGAAGAACATGCAAGATTGTTGCATAGGTACACACATGGCAGTGTGATTTGCTGCATTCCTCCCCTTCACCTATATCTGGCATGTCTTTCCATGTTATCTCTCCTCAACTCACCACCCCCTGCTGTCCCTCCCCTATTTCCCCCCAACAGACCCCAGTGTGTGATGCTCCCCTCCCTGTGGCCATGTATTCTCATTGTTCAGCACCCACCTATGAGTGAGAACATGCAGTGTTTGATTTTCTGTTCTTGTGTCAGTTTGCTGAGAATGATGGTTTCCAGGTTCATCCATGTCCCTACAAAGGACACGAACTCATCGTTTTTGATGGCTGCATAATATTCCATGGTATATATGTGCCACATTTTCCCTGTCCAGTCTATCATCGATGGACATTTGGGTTGGTTCCAGGTCTTTGCTATTGTAAACTGTGCTTCAATGAACATTCGTGTGTATGTGTCCTTATAGTAGAACGATTTATAATCCTTTGGATATATACCCAGTAATGGGATTGCTGGGTCAAATGGAATTTCTATTTCTAGGTCCTTGAGGAATTGCCACACTGTCTTCCACAAAGGTTAAACTAATTTACACTCCCGCCAACAGTGTAAAAGTGTTCCTATTTCTCCACATCCTCTCCAGCATCTGTTGTCTCCAAATTTTTTAATGATCACCATTCTAACTGGCATGAGATGATATCTCAATGTAGTTTTGATTTGCATTTCTCTGATGACCAGTGATGGTGAGCATTTTTTCATATGTTTGTTGGCCTCATGTATGTCTTCTTTTGTAAAATGTCTGTTCATATCCTTCTCCCACT
>NW_022437136.1:799911-858961 GCF_009761245.1 Sapajus apella
TGTAAATAGCTTTTATTATTATTGATGAAACTAGGTTTCATCAATACCTAGTTTATTGAGGGTTTTTAGCATAAAGGGCTGTTGAATTCTGTCAAAGGCCTTCTCTGCATCAGTTGAGATAATCATGTGGTTTTTGTCTTTGGTTCTGTTTATGTGGTGAATTATGTTTATAGACTTGCGTATGTTGAACCAGCCTTGCATCCCTGGGATGAAGCCTACTTGATGGTGGATAAGCTTTTTGATGTGCTGTTGCAATCAGCTTGCCTGTATTTTATTGAAGATTTTTGCATCTATGTTCGTCATGGATATTGGCCTGAAGTTTTCTTTTCTTGCTGAGTGTCTGCTGGGTTTTGGTATCAGGATGATGTTGGTCTCATAAAATGATTTAGGAAGGATTCCCTCTTCTTGGATTATTTGGAATAGTTTCAGAGGGAATGATAGCAGCTCCTCTTTGTATGTCTGGTAGAATTCGGCTGTGAACCCATCTGGACCTGGGCTTTTTTTGGGTGGTAGGCTCTTAATTGCTGCCTCGACTTCAGACCTTGTTATTGGTCTATTCAGCGTTTCGACTTCTTCCTGGTTTAGGCTTCAGAGGATGCAAGTGTCCAGGAATTTATCCATTTCTTCCAGGTTTAGTAGTTTATGTGCATAGAGTTGTTTGTAATAATCTCTGATGATGGTTTGAATTTCTGTGGAATCTGTGGTAATATCCCCTTTATCGCTTTTTATTGCATCTGTTTGATTATTCTCTTTTCCTTTTCATTAATATGGCTAGTGATCTATTTTGTTGATCTTTTCAAAAAACCAGCTCCTGGATTTATTGATTTTTTTGAAGGGTTTTTTTGTGTCTCTATCTCCTTCAGTTCTGCTCTGATCTTAGTTATTTCTTGTCTTCTGCTAGGTTTTGAGTTTTTTTGGTCTTGCTTTTCTAGCTCTTTCAATTTTGACGAAAGGTGTCAATTTTAGATCTCTCCTTGCTTCTCATGTGGGCATTTATTGCTATATATTTTCCTCTAGAGACTGCTTTAAATGTGTCCCAGAGATTCTGGTATGTTGTGTCTTCATTCTCGTTGGTTTCGAAGAACATCTTTATTTCTACCTTCATTTCATTGTTTATCCAGTCAACATTCAAGAGCCAGTTGTTCAGTTTCCATGAAGCTGTGCAGTTCTGAGTTAATTTCTGAATTCTGAGTTCTAACTTGATTGCACTGTGGTCTGAGAGACTGTTTGTTATGATTTCTGTTCTTTTGCATTTGCTGAGGAGTGATTTACTTCCAATTATGTGGTCAATTTTAGAGTAGATGCGATGTGGTGCGACAAGAATGTATATTCTGTGGATTTGGGGTGGAAAGTTCTGTAAATGTCTATTAGGTTTGCTTGTTCCAGGTCTGAGTTCAAGTCCTGGATATCCTTGTTAATTTTCTGTCTCATTGATCTGTCTAATATTGACAATGGGGTGTTGAAGTCTCCCATTATTATTGTGTGGGAGTCTAAGTCTCTTTGTAAGTCACTAAGAACTTGCCTTATGTATCTAGGTGCTCCTGTATTGGGTGCATATATATTTAGGATTGTTAGCTCTTCTTGTTGCATTGATCCTTTTACCAGTCCTTCTTTGCCTCTTTTGATCTTTTTTTTTTTTTTTTTTTTTTTGAGACGGAGTTTCGCTCTTGTTACCCAGGCTGGAGTGCAATGGTGCGATCTCAGCTCACCGCAACCTCCGCCTCCTGGGTTCAGGCAATTCTCCTGCCTCAGCCTCCTGAGTAGCTGGGATTACAGGCACGCGCCACCATGCCCAGCTAATGTTTTCGTATTTTTAGTAGAGACGGGGTTTCACCATGTTGACCAGGATGGTCTCGATCTCTTGACCTCGTGATCCACCCGCCTCGGCCTCCCAAAGTGCTGGGATTACAGGCTTGAGCCACCGTGCCCGGCTGAGTTTTGGCTCTTTATCCAATTTGCCAGTCTGTGTCTTTTGATTGGTGCATTTAACCCATTTACATTTAGGGTTAATATTGTTATGTGTGAATTTGATACTGCCATTTTGATGCTGGCTGGCTGTTTTGCCCGTTCATTGATGCAGTTTCTTGATTGTGTTGATACCCTTTACCGTTTGGTATGTTTTTGGAGTGGCTGGTACTGGTTGTTCCTTTCTATGTTTAGTGCCTCTTTCAGAAGCTCCTGTAAAGCAGGTCTGGTGGTGATGAAATCTCTGAGTACTTGCTTGTTCGCAAAGGATTTTATTTTTCCTTCACTTATGAAGCTTAGTTTGGCTGGATATGAAAATCTGGTTGAAAGTTCTTTTCTTTAAGGATGTTGAATATTGGCCCCCACTGTCTTCTGGTTTGTAGGGTTTTGCTGAGAGATCTGCTGTGAGTCTGATGGGCTTCCCTTTGTGGGTAACCCGACCTTTCTCTCTGGCTGCCCTTAGCATTTTCTCCTTCATTTCAACCCTGGTAAATCTGACAATTATGTGCCTTGGGGTTGCTCTTCTTGAGGAATATCTTTGTGGTATTCCCTGTATTTCCTGGACTTGAATATTGGCCTGCCTTGCTAGGTTGGGGAAGTTTTCCTGGATAATATCCTGGAAAGTATTTTCCAGCTTGGATTCATTCTCTCTGTCACATTCAGGCACACCAATCAAACGTAGATTAGGTCTTTTCAAGACCTAATTTCAAGACTATTTCCAAGAAATAGTCCCATATTTCTTGGAGACTTTGTTCATTCCTTTTTACCCTTTTTTCTCTAATCTTGCCTTCTCATTTTATTTCATTGAGTTGATCTTCGACCTCTGATATCCTTTCTTCTGCTTGGTCAATTCAGCTGTTGAAATTTGTGTATGCTTCGCAAAGTTCTCGTGTTGTGTTTTTCAGCTCCATCGATTCACTTATATTCCTCTCTAAATTGTCTATTCTCATTAGCATTTCATCAAATCTTTTTTCAAGGTTCTTAGTTTCTTTGCACTGGGTTAGAACATGTTCTTTTAGCTCACAGAAGTTTCTTATTACCCACCTTTTGAAGCCTGATTCTGTCAATTCATCACACTCATTCTCTATCCAGACTTGTTCCCTTGCTGGTGAGGAGTTGTGATCCCTTAGAGGAGGAGAGGCATTATGGTTTCGGGTGTTTTCATCCTTTTTGCGCTGGTTTCTTCCCATCTTTGTGGATTTATCCACCTGTCGTCTTTGTAGTTGTTGACTTTCAGATTGGGTCTCTGAGTGGACATCCAGTTTGTTGATGATGAAGTTATTTCTTTCCATTTCTTAGTTTTCCTTCTAATAGTCTGGCCCCTCTGCTGTAGGACTGCTGAGTTCCACTCCAGACCCTGCTTGCCTGGGGATCACCTGCAGTGGCTGCAGAACAGTAAGGATTGCTGCCAGTTTCTTCTTCTGCTATCTTTGTCCCAGAAGGATACCCGCCAAATGTCAGTCTGAGCTCTCCTTTATGAGGTGACTCTTTGGATATACAGGGGTCAGGGAGCTGCTTGAGGAGACAGTCTGTCCTTTATAGGAGCTCAAGTGCTGAGCTGTGAGCTCCCTTGTTCATTCATAGCTACTGGGCGGGTACATTTAAGTCTGCTGCAGCAGAACTCATAAACCGCTTTTTGTTTCCAGGTGCTCTGTCCCAGGGAGTTAGGGCTTTATTTATGGGTTTCCGTTATGCTGCTGCCTTTTTTTCAGGGCTGCCCTGCCCAGCGAGGAGGCAGCCTAGTCATTGTCTGTCTGCAGAGGCTTTGCTGAGCTGCTGTGGGCGCCACCCAGCTGCCCTGTGAACTTCCCTGCAATCCTGTTTATACGAGTATAGTTAGAACTGCTTCGGCAATGGCGGCCCACCTCTGTAATGGCGGACTCTCTCTGTAATGGCGGGCTGCCTCGGCAACGGTGGGCTGCCTCAGCAATGGCGGACTACCTCTGTAGTGGTGGAGTGCCTCGGTAATGGTGGGCGCCCCTCCCCCACAGAGCTGGACCTTCCCGGGTTCAGCTGTATTTGCTGTGAAACTCTCAACCCAGAGTGTTTCCAATTGCTGTTTTTTTGTGGGGGTGGGACCAGCCGAGCCTGATCACCTGGCTCCCTGTCTCCGAGCCTTTTTTTTGGTTGAACAGTTGACGCTCTCCCAGGTATTCCAGTCGCTTGTTGAAAAGGCGCCGGGATCTGTGTGATTTCCCATGCGGCGATCCACTGTGCTGGCTGAAACAGCAGTGCTGAGATTCGTGGTGCTTTTTTGCCTGGGAATCTCCTGGCCTGGCTCCCTGTTTCAGTCCCCTTTTAATCAGATGAATGGGCGACTTTGCCTTCCCAGAGCTCCAATCACCAGCTAAAACAGCGCCCAGACCTGTGTATTTTGTACGGAGAACTGCTGCACTGGGGCTCTGGCAAAACAGCCGTGCTGGCCAAAACAGCCACGCTGGCGACCCGTGGGGCTTCTCCGCCTGGGAGTCTCCTGGTCTGTAGGCAATAAAAACCCATCTGGAAATGCAGTGTCCACTCACCCTCTGTGCTTTCACTAGGAGCTGCAATCCTGAGCTGCTCCTAATCGGCCATCTTGGATCCCTCCTACTGTGATGTTTCTTTTGTTCTATCTGAAATACGGAGAAAGGGGGGCTAGATATAGTGGTTCATGCCTATAATCCCAGTACTTGTTTGGAGGTTGAGGCAAGAGGATTGCTTCAGCCCAGGAGTTCAAGACCAGCCTGAGCAACATGACAAGATCCTATCTCTATTTAAAAAAAATTTTTTTTAAATTATCCAGGCATGGTGGTGTGCTCATGTAGTCCCAGCTACTCAGGAGGCTGAGAGATGAGAGGATCGCTTGAGCTCAGGAGATCAAGGCTTTAATGAGCTATGATTGTGCCACTGCACCCCAGCTAGGTGACAGAGCGAGATCCTATCTCAAAATAAAGAAAAAAAATACAGTTAGGGAAGAATAGGATTTCCTGGTGAACAAAGAATTAAATGTGTAAAGATGAGTTTATGTTTCAGTATTTCATTTCTATAGCAATGAAATAGCATATGATTCCCAGCACACACATAGTCTACTGCCAATGTTTTAATAGGCATGTCAAAAATGTTACTTGTAAAGCATAGCAATAAATAGCCTGAGCTCTGGAAACAGATCACCTAGGCTTTTAGTTCTAGCTCCACTGCATACCAGTTGCATGATCTTGGGCAAGTCATTTCCCCTCCATTTTTTTTTTTTTTGAGACAGACTCACACTCTGTCGCCTAAGCTGGAGTGCAATGGGATCTCTGCTCACTGCAACCTCCACTTCCCAGATTCAAGCAGTTCTCATACCTCAGCCTCCTGAGTAGCTGGGACTACAGGCATGTGCCACCATGCCCAGCTAATTTTTGTATAATTCGTAGAGACAGGGATTCACCATGTTGGCCAGGGTGGTCTCGAACTCCCGACGTCAGGAGATCCACCCACGCTGACCTCCCAAATTTCCCCTCTGTTCTACTGAAACTGCTCTAAGATTCCTGATGGCCCATTCCTGATGACTGAAGCAGGAGGACTGCCTGAAGCCAGGAGTTCAAGACCAGCCTGGGCAATATGGTGAAACTCCAGCTTTACAACAAATTAAAAATTAGCCAGGTGTGGTGGGCTGTAGTCCCAGCTACTCCAGAGACTGAGGTAGGAGGATCGCTTGAGCCCAGCAGGTCAAGATGACCGTGAACTATAATCATACTGCCTCACTCCAGCCTGAGCAGTAGAATGAGACCGTGTCTCAAAAAACAAACAAACAAACTGAATTCATCTGCACAACCATGTTTTAAAACACTAGGTTTTGAAGGTAAATCTCAGTCCCCTGTGTTATTTTCAAGGACCCATTAGGGATACTGGAACGTTTCCACTAAGATTCTCTGGCACAGCAAATTTCTCAGAAGCACAAAGGAAAATAAAATAGAAACATTTATTTATTATTATTATTATTTAGATGAAATCTTGCTCTGTCACCCAGGCTGGAGTACAGTGGAGTGATCTCAGCTCACTGCAACATCTGCCTCCCCGGTTCAAGCAATTTTCCTGCCTCAGCCTCCTGAGTACCTGGGATTACAGGCGTGCCCCACCATGCCCAGCTAATATTTATATTTTTGGTAAAGACAGGGTTTCACCATGTTGGTCAGGCTGGTCTTGAACTCCTGACCTCATGATCCGCCCATCTTGGCCTTCCAAAGTGCTGGGATTATAGGCATGATCCACCGCACCCAGCCAGAAACATTTATTTGGCATATACCATGGGCCCTTCACTTCATACTTTTGTCCATGTCTGGTGCCCTGGAATATCTCTATGGCTACCAGACACACACACACACACACACACGCACACACACACGCGCGCACACACGCGCACACACACACACACACACACTGAGCTGATCGTTCCTTCCTTTGTGTCACTATCCTTTTTGTGTGTGTGTGAGATGGAGTCTTGCTGTGTTGCCTGGGCTGAAGTATGGTGGTACTTGGCTCACTGTAACCTCCACCTCCTGGGTTCAAGTAATTCTCCTGTCTCCTGCGTAGCTAGGATTACAGATGCCTGCCACCACGCCTGGCTTTCACTACCGTATCTTTCACATATTTCTTATACTGCACTGGAATTACTAAGCATGATCATAAGAGTGTGGGTTTGGAAATCAACCAGACTTCATGACTCTGCCATGCATTGGCTCAGTGGCAAAGCGCAAGGACCTCTGTTTTTCAGCTATAACAATGAGAGTGAATGCAAAGATGTGGACTCAATCTAAGTGTCCATCCACCGATAAGTGCATAAAGAAAATGTGGCACATATATGCAATAGAATACTATTCAACCGTTAATAGAATGAAATCGTGTCCTTTGCAGCAATATGGACAGAACTGGAAGCCATTATCTTAAACCAGCCAGACACAGAAAGACAAATATTGCATGTTCTCACTCATAAGTGGAAGCTAAATAATGTGTACACAGAAATTTAGAGTGTGGAATGGTAGACAGTGAAGATTGAAAAGGGTGAGGGTGTGAGCGGGATGGATGATGAGAAGTTACTTAGTGGGTATAATACACATCATGTAGGTGATGGATAGCCTGAGAGCTCTAATTTCACCACTATGAAATCTATGCATGCAGCAAAATTGCACCTGGACCCCACAAATTTCTGGAAAATGTTATAATGGAGTTTGCAAGTTTTGGGTTTGTATGGCAAAAATAAAAAATAAGGCCGGGCGCGGTGGCTCACGCCTATAATCCCAGCACTTTGGGAGGCCGAGGCGGGTGGATCACGAGATCAAGAGATCGAGACCATCCTGGTCAACATGGTGAAACCCCGTCTCTACTAAAAATACAAAACATTAGCTGGGCATGATGGTGCGTGCCTGTAATCCCAGCTACTCAGGAGGCTGAGGCAGGAGAATTGCCTGAACCCAGGAGGCGGAGGTTGCGGTGAGCTGAGATCGCGCCATTGCACTCCAGCCTGGGTAACGAGCGAAACTCTGTCTCAAATAAATAAATAAATAAAATAAAATAAAATAAAATAAATGAATCAGGTGAATGTGGTGGCTCACGCCTGTCATCCCAGCACTTTGGGAGGCCAAGGTGGGTGGATCACTTGAGACCTGACATTTGAGACCAGCCTGGCCAACATGGTGAAACGCTGTCTCTCCTAAAAATACAAAAGTTATGTCAGCATGGTGGTGCACTCCTGTAAGTCCAGCTACTCAGGAGGCTGAGGCATGAGAATCACTTGAACCCAGGAGATGGAGTTTGCCCTGAGCCGAGATGGCGAGACTCTGTCTTAGAAAAAAAAAAAAAAAACAAGCCGAGTGTGGTGGCTCATGACTATAATCCCAGCACTTTGGGAGGCTAAGGTGGGTGGATCACAAGGTCAAGAGTTCAAGACCAGCCTGGCCAACATGGTGAAACCCTGTCTCTACTAAAAATATAAAAATTAGCTGGGGGTGGTAGCGGGTGCCTGTAATCCCAGCTACTCAGGAGGCTGAGGCGGGAGAATCAGTTGAACCCGGGAGAAGGAGGTTGCAGTGAGCCAAGATCGCGCCACTGCACTCCAACCTGGGCGACAAAGCAAGATTCCATCTCAAAACAATAACAACAACAAAACAACACAACAAAAAACATCATGTGTCTCCTTTCAGATGATTTCCTTCAAGTAACAGAAAACCGAATTCACAGTGGTTTGAACAATAAAGAGAATCTACTAGCTCCTATAACAGGAAAGTCCAGAGCAGACTTTGGGCATAGGTTATAGCAGAGGTTATAAAATCTTCAGGGTTTCTCTGAGATTCTTTCAGTGATACCCGCTTGTCCCCGTGTCTTTCATGGTAACAGAAATGGCTATAGCAGTCCCAGGCCTTACATCTGTATTAACTTCCCAGTGACACAAGGAGAGAATGCCTTTGTCCTGATTTTCCAACAAAGGTTATGAGATTCACTGTAATTGGGCAGCTGCAGATAACTTGATCATCTCTGAACCCTGTCACCAGGGGTGTCAGATGCCCTGATTGGCTCAACCTCTGTCGTGTGCTTCACCTCTTCAGCCAAGTAAAGTCAACTTCTGGGAAGATCCCCAAAAAGGAACTGGGAGCTGTTGGGAAGTGGGGAAGATGAGGAAATCGATGGTGGAAGCCATTCAACTATACCATGCCACTTACCACATGATGTAAAGGGCATGGCATAGACCCTTATCTACAGTTAGTGGGCATATGAAAAGTGGTAACTGTAATTTTCTTAGAAGTCTCTCTGCTAGGCAGGACATGGTGGCTCATACCTGTAATCCCAGCTTTTAGGGAGGCAGAAGTGGGAGGATAGCTTGAGCCCAGGAGTTTGAGACCTGCCTGGGCAATATAGGAAGACCCTGTTCTCCACAAAAAGGAAAAAAAGACCAAAAAAAAAAAAAATAGTGTAGAAGTCTGTCTGCTAGACCATAGGCAAACTGATAGCAGCGTCCTCATCTTACCTTGGATATCTCAAGTGACTAGCATAGTGTCTGAGACAGACAGCTTCGATCCTGCTGGATTAATATTGATAATTAAAATGGTGAAATAAAGTTACAGAAATTATTTCAAAAACCAAAAAGGAGGATTGCATGGCCTCAAGTAATATGAAAACATAAACTATTGCTGATCCATAGCATTAATAAGATAAATGAGCTGCATCTAGCTGAATTATAGACTGGAGATAAAATTGGGATATATTCCAGTACATATCTTAAGAGTTCTATTATAAATTTTGGAAAAGAAATTTCCTTTTGAAAAGAAATGCTAAACAAAGTATCATGGTGTGTTTTGCCTGTCTTGATAGTGGAAGGGAAGAAAATCAGTCTTTTTCTTTCTTCTCCTCCTTAAAGCTATTAAAGAAGGGAGCCAGGTGTGGTGGCTCATGCCTGTAATCCCAACACTCTTAGAAGTCAAGGTAGGAAGATTACTTGAGTCCAGGAATTCAAGACCAGCCTGGGCCACATAGTAAGACCTCATCTCTACCAAAAATAAAACATTAGCTGGGTGTGGTGGTGCACACCTGTGGTTCCAGCTACTCAGGAGGCTGAGGTGGGAGGATCTCTTGAGCCAAGGAGTTCGAAGCTGCAGTGAGGCATGGTAGTGCCACTGCACTCCAGCCTGGACAACAGAGTGAGATCCTGTCTTTAAAAATAAATAAAGAAGCCAGGGACAGTGTCTAACACCTGTAATCCCAGCACTTTGGGAGGCCGAGGCAGGTGAATCACCTGCGGTCAGGAATTGAAGACCAGCCTGGCCAATATGGCAAAACTCTGTCTCTGCTAAAAATGAATTTTTAAAAAAATAGCTGGGTGTGGTCGTGCGTGCCTGTAGTCCCAGCTACTCGGGAGGCTGAGAAGAATTGCTTCTGGGAGGTGGAGGTTGCACTGAGCCAGAATGGTGCCACTTCACTCCAGCTTGGGGGACAGAGCGATACTCTGTCTCAAAATAAATAAATAGCCGGGCGCGGTGGCTCAAGCCTGTAATCCCAGCACTTTGGGAGGCCGAGGCGGGTGGATCACGAGGTCAAGAGATCGAGACCATCCTGGTCAACATGGTGAAACCCCGTCTCTACTAAAAATACAAAAAATGAGCTGGGCATGGTGGTGCGTGCCTGTAATCCCAGCTACTCAGGAGGCTGAGGCAGGAGAATTGCCTGAACCCAGGAGGCGGAGGTTGCGGTGAGCTGAGATCGCGCCATTGCACTCCAGCCTGGGTAACATGAGTGAAACTCCGTCTCAAAAATAAAATAAAATAAAATAAAATAAAATAAAATAAAATAAATAAATAAATAAACAAAAATTATTTTTTAACAAGGATCCCCTGGGCATACAATAAGTAATCCCATACTACATAGGCAAGTAAATAACAATTCTATCATTTGGGGATCTTAAGATGGGTTCTACCACTTGATGGATGTTCAGAATCTCTATTTTAGAGACACTAACACTGATCGATCCTACTAGGTGTCAGGCACTGTCTCTCATACCTTCACATATATGATCTCATTTAATCCTCATTTAATTTTAGCAGAGAAAAGTTGAGCGCCTTACCCAGGATCATATAGCTAGGAAATAAAGACCAAAGCACATGCCTCACTCTTCTTGTTATTAGAAAAGATTTCCTTCTATAAACCTCAGGGACTTTACAAGTGAAATATTAGATTACTGTAATATGACTCATCAGCCCAATTTAATATTATCTATTCATTATAAGGTAATGCTGTTCGCACAACTGAGAAAATGCTGTTGCTTCACCCGCTCCAGCTCTGCGGCAGCCATGCGTAAATCACAGAACTGTAAACATAGGCTAATGATATAACCTACGTAGGCAATCAATATTAAGAAAAATTTTAACTGCCTGATAATTCTGTGGTTGAAAATGTAGAGTCTAATTTTGACCCACAGTAACATCTAGGTGAATGCTGATTCAGAAGGAAAACATTTGTTGTTGCCATGAGAAGTGGCATTAAAATGCTGAATCACCACCTCCAATGCTACCACTATTAATATAACAAGCTACATGGTAAGATGGAATTAGACCATCTCTGACCACTAGGTTTGCGATTCCAGCTCCAGATACGTGCAAGAAGTATTGTCACAGTACTGTGTCACGTTATTCCATTACGGTCATTATCAACTAAGCTTATAATGAATAATGGTCATTTGGTCAGTGTCACCAGCATAACATACCAACAAAAACAAGGGTTGCAAACCTAAATGCCTGCAAGGCAAAACATAAGACAATAGGAAGTGAAATCTATGGGCAACTATATAATAGAGGCTGCAGATTCATGGCAGACTCTAAAGCACAGCAGTCCCCACCATTTTTACACCAGGGACCAGCTTTATGGAAGGCAGTTTTTCCACAGATGGCAAGGGGTGATGTGCAGCGGGGGTAATGGTTTTGAGATGAAACTGTTCCACCTCAAATTGTCAGAGATTAGATTCTCATAAGGAGTATGCAAGCTAGATCCCTTATGTGTGCAGTTCAAAACAGGGTTCACGTTCCTATGAGAGTCTAATGACGCTGCTGATCTGACAGGAGGCAGAGCTCAGGCAGCAATGGAAGCAGGGGGGAGCAGCTGGAAATACAGGTGAAGCTTCGACTCTTCACCCACCATTCACCTCCTGCTGTGTGGCCCAGTTCCTAACAGGCCACAGACGAGAACTTTCTTTTTTTTTGAGATCTCAGAAACACAAATTTATTTATTTATTTTTTTTTTGAGACAAGATCTTGCTCTGTTGCCCAGGCTGGAGTGTAGGAGTATGATCTCAGCTTACCGTAACCTCAGCCACCCAGGCTCAAGCAATCCTCCCACCTCAGCCTCCCAAGTAGCAGGGATTGCAGATGTACTCCACCACACCCAGCTAATTTTTTTGTATTCTTTCTAGAGATGGGGTTTCACCATGTTTCCCAGGCTGGTCTGGAATTCCTGAGCTCAAGCTGTCTGCCCATCTCAGCCTCCCAAAGCGCTGGGATTACAGGAGTGCACCACCACACCTGGCCTGAAACCCAGATTTTTTTTTTTTTTTTGACATGGAATCTTGCTCTGTTGCCCAGGCTTGACTGCAGTGGCATGATCTTGGCTCACTGCAACCTCCACTTCCTGGGTTCAAGTGATTCTCCCGCCTCAGCCTCCCAAGTAGCCAGGATTACAGGCACATGCCACCATGCCTGACTAATTTTTGTATTTTTAGTAGAGACAGAGTTTCACCATGTTGGCCAGGCTGATCTCAAACTGCTGAGCTCAGGTGATCCACCTGCCTCAGCCTCCCAAAGTGCTGGGATTACAGGCGTGTACCACTGTGCCCGGCCTGAAACCCAGATTTTTAATATGAAATCAAAGTCTTCAAACCTTGTAGGTGTCATAAAAACACTGTGGACTGTTAGTTTGCAATGGTCATAAACATTTCATCACTTTAGCCATGAAAAAAAAGGATGTGAGGCAGAAAATGGAAGCAACCATATCTAGTTTATTGTTGAATACGTATTCTGTGTCCCAAGAGCTTCCTTTTCACTAGCATCTGAAACTGTATCCAGAATGACATTGATTTTCATAAAACTGTTGATCCTCACACCTCTTACAGTCTTGCACCCAGCACAGCAGAGTGAAACACTTTAAATAGCACCTGTTCCTTGAGTATATATGGGAGAAAGTGAAACATTGACAAGTGTTCACAAGTGCTCAGCTAATATGAGCAGTATCTCAGCAGTATGCAATTCTAGAATTACCAGGGAGTATTTTTACCATTTTCCCCCAGTGAAAGGCCTATTTTGAGAGACTTATCCTCCAAAATGAATGTATTAAGTCATATTACTTTTTCTTTTTTTTGAGACGGGGTCTCCCTCTGTTGTCCAGGCTGGAGTGCAGTGGCGTGATTGTTATAGGAAAGCGATTCCAGTCCAGAACCCAAGAGAAGGTTCTTGGATCTCATGCAAGGAAGAATTCAGGTTGAGTCCACAGTGCAGAGCAAAAGCAGGTTTATTAAGAAAGTAAAGGAATACAAGAATGGCTACTCCATAGACAGAGCAGCCCCGAGGGCTGCCAGCTGCCCATTTTTCTGGTTATTTCTTGATGATATGCTAAACAAGGGGTGGATTATTCATGCCTTCCGGATGTTGTCATGGCATTTGTAAACTGTCCTGGGGCCGGTGGGAGTGTAGCAGTGAGGACGACCAGAGGTCACTCTCGTCACCATTTTGGTTTTGGTGGGTTTTGACCAGCTCCTTTACAGAGACCTGTTTTATCGGCAAGGTCTGTAAAACCTGTATTTTGTGCTGACCTTCTATCTCATCCTGTGACTTAGCTTGCCTTCACTATCTGGGAATGCAGCCCAGTAGGTTTCAGCCTTATTTTACCCTGCTCCTATTCAAGATGGAGTTGCTCTGGTTCACACACCTCTGACATTATCACTGCTCACTGCAGCTTCAACCTCCTGGGCTCAAAAGATCCTCCTGCCTCAGCCTCCTGAGGTGCTGGGACTACAGGCGTGTGTTACCACACCCAGCTAATTTTTATATTTTTTTTGTAGAGAAAGGGTTTCTCTGTATTTGCCAGGCTGGTCTCAAACTCCTGGGTTCAAGCAATCCTTCCACCTCTGCCTCCCAAAGTACTGGGATTACAGGTGTGTGCCACTGTGGCCAGCCTAATATTTATTTTAATCAGACTAAGACAGGGTTACTACCTGAGTTGCTATGGCTCCAGCTGAAAGCCTGTGCGGTCATATCATGGGTAAACATTTGCTTTATTACGGTAAAAATATGGTAGACCTGGCATTGCAGTTTATACAAACCTCCTAAGGTGTCTTAGGTAATGTATTATTTCATTTTCATGCTGCTATGAAGAAATACCCAAGACTGGGTAATTTATAAAGAAAAAGAGGTTTCATGGACTCACAGTTCCACAAGGCTGGGGAGGCCTCACCATCATGGTGGAAGGCAAAGGAGGACAAAGGAACGTTTTTCATGGTGGCAGGCAAGAGAGTGTGTGTAGGGGAACTGCCCTTTATGAAACCATCAGATCTCATGAGACTTATTCACTATCATGAGAACAGTATGGGAAAAACCTGCCCCCATGATTCAATTACCTCCCACCAGGTCCCTCCCACAACACAAGGGGATTATGGGAGCTAGAATTCAAGAGGAGATTTGGGTGGGGACACAGCCAAACCATATCAGGTAGAAACTAGCCAGGGTGGGTGTTGCAGGTTGTAAAGGTATTTACCAAGACTGTTGTAGGTAAAGAAAGGCAGATTTGTTAGAGAAAGTATGAAAATATGTCATAAGTTTGCAATGGGTAGCACAACAGAGAAGGGGCTGTCTGCAAAGAGGCAGGGGCTGGAGGAAAATTTTATAGGGTGGTGCTGGAGGGGGCTACGTGTGGAATGAGGTCATTGTGCCTGCAGGTTGTTTGTAATTAGCTGTCTCTAACAATTGTTCATACAACAATTATTCATTGTTCTCCTCAACTTGGGGCTCTTCCCCATGTGGGGACCCTTCCTCATTGTTGCTTACTTATCAGGACTCCACATAAGGGTCTGGAAACTTCATTCATTCATATCTTCAACACAAATTGCAGGAAGCCTGGTTTTAAAAAATTTATTCAACAAATATTTAGGCCAAGCCACTGCTACTTCTTACCTTCTTTACTATTGTATGGACTTTTAACTATCTCTCACTTTATTCTTCTGCATTCTCTATTATTTATACCTATGGTAAACTTTGACAATTTCACCATTCAACTAATACTCATAGAGAATATACAGAGTCTAGAAAAAAATATACAGATTCTTAAAGTCTGCCCTGCCAGCAAAACCATAATGCAAGATCAAGCATCACAGCTGTGCCAAATAATCAATTGTATAATGTCCAGAATTTCCCTTTAAAACTGGAATTTCCAGACTTGTTGTCTGCATTAATCAGTTTAACCAGACAGTAATGAAATATTCCTCCTACTTTATGCTGTGATAGTTTAGATGTAAACCAAAAATAAAATTTCAAGCCTCCCAATGTGACTGAATGGACCCTTCCTCTTGGCCAAGGGCATTCCAGAGTAAACTGGAAAAACCAGCTCAGGCCATGATGGGCAGGGTAGGTGTCAACCTGCCTCATTATACCTTCCTCCTTCTGGAACCCAGACACAACTGACCAGGATTAACATTAAAACAGAGATCTTAAACTGGCACGTTGGCTCACGCCTGTAATCTGAGCACTTTGGGAGGCCAAAGCGGGTAGATCACCTGAGGTCGGGAGTTCAAAACCAGCCTGGCCAACATGGTTAAACCCTGTCTCTACTAAAAATACAAAAATTAGCTGAGCATTGTGGTGCATGTCTTGTCTGTAATCCCAGTGAGGCAGGAGAATCACTTGAACCCAGGAAATGGCAGTTGCAGTGAGCCAAGATCATGCCACTGCACTCCAGCCTGAGCAACAGAGTGAGACTCCATCTCAAAAAATAATAATAGTAATAATTAGAAAAAAAAAACCCACAGACCTTAAGACTGACAAAATAGACTCTTTGTAGCAGTAAGATACCAAATTAAAGCCTGACCCTAGTCAGGACAGATAGTAAGCCCTGAAAGAAATCAAAGTATTTTACCCCAAAATATATTCTTTCTGTCTTTTTTATTTAAAGATAGGGTTTCACCATGATGGCCAGGCTGGTCTTGAACTCCTGACCTCAGGTGATCCACCCACCTTGGCCTCCCAAAGTGCTAGGATTACAGGCGTGAGCCACGGCGCCCAGCCTCCCAAAATATATTCTTTTAACATATTACGAAATGACCCTGTAAAGCTATCTCTTTTGTGAAAAATCTGCATTCTGTAAAGAATCTCCTTCCTTTTCCATGTCTTTCCCTCATCCAGGAGAGATTTAACTAAGTCCGGCACCTTTTAGGGTCTGATAGGAGATATTTACCATCTATTCTTTGCAGTCTGCCACCTAGAGGCTTTATCTACATAACAAGAACCTTGGCTTCCACAGCCCAGTTTATCTTAACTGCAAACATTTCTTTCTGCTGACTTCAGACTGCAGAGCTTAACCTTTTCAACCAGTTGCCATCAGATCTTTTTTTTTTTTTTTTTTTGAGACGGAGTTTCACTCATGTTACCCAGGCTGGAGTGCAATGGCGCGATCTCGGCTCACCGCAACCTCCGCCTCCCGGGTTCAGGCAATTCTCCTGCCTCAGCCTCCTGAGTAGCTGGGATTACAGGCACGCACCACCATGCCCAGCTCATTTTTTGTATTTTTAGTAGAGACGGGGTTTCACCATGTTGACCAGGATGGTCTCGATCTCTTGACCTCGTGATCCACCCGCCTCGGCCTCCCAAAGTGCTGGGATTGCAGGCTTGAGCCACCGCGCCCGGCCGCCATCAGATCTTTAAATCCACCTATGACCTAGTAGCTTTCCCCCACCCCCCAGCTCCACTTCCTGCCACTTCTAGTTATATCCTTCCTTCTGGGCCTAACCAATGTACACCTTATATGCATTGATTGATATCTGCCTGTAACTTCTGTCCCCCTAACATGTATAAAATCAAGCTGTAACCCAACCACCTTGGGCACATGTTCTCAGGACATCTTGACTGTTCCTCAGGCCTTGGTCACTCCTACTTGGGTCAAAATCAACCTCTTAAAATATTTTACGGTTTAATTGTTTTTATTGAATGAAGAGACCTTCCAAACAGGCTTTGTGTGAGCAGCAGCATGGCTGTTTATTCACCTGGGTGCAGGTGGGCTAAGGCCAAAAAGGGCGTTAGCAAAGGGCAGTGGGACAGGAGTTGGTTTTATAGGTTTGGGTAGTTTTTTGGCGGACGGGGGTGTTGCAGAGTAAGTTCAGTTACAGCGGCGGTGGGTAGGGGCAAGGAGTATCCAAGTTCAGTTACAATGGCAGGGTTGGGTGAGAGATATTTACATTATCATAAGAACAGTTAAGATGGCAGGGTGGGGTGAGGGGCTTGTAGGAAGCTCCGCTGGGCGATCAGGGACAATGGCGAAGGCAGGCAGACGGTTGGACTTCAGCTGGAGGCGAGCCGGACTTCAGACTTTCAGGCTCCAGGCTTGCATATGGAGACCTGACAATAGTGTACTGTCAGAGGCATTCAAACCAGAGCAACTCCATCTTAAGTTGCATGCCCAGAAAGGTAGGCATTCCTAGCCTCTAGATGTTTCGAGTTAAGGGAACAAATTAACAATGTTTACTAAACAGATCCAGACTTGGGAGTGTCCAGATGTCCCAATATCTGGAGAACAAAAGCATTCCTAATTTTGCTTTAAAGATAATAAAATAGTTGCCGGGCGCGGTTGCGCGTGTCTGTAGTCCCAGCTACTTAGGCTGAGGTGGGAGGATCACTTGAGCCCAGGAGTTTTAGGCTGTAGTGCGCTATGCCGATCGCGTGTCCACACTAAGTTTGGCATCAATATTGTGACCTCCCGGGAGCGGGGGACCACCAGGTTGCCTAAGGAGGGGTGAACCGGTCCAGGTTGGAAACAGAGCAGGTCAGAACTCCTGTGCTGATCAGTAGTGGGATCGCGCCTGCAATAGCCACTGCACTCCAGCCTGGGCAACATAGCAAGATCCCATCTCTTTTTCAAAAATTAATTAATTAAAAAATAAAATAGTATTGATTCTTGCAAAATATAGTAATTAAAAAATTAATCCTTTATCACAAACCCTTATAGCAGAGCACATCTCCCATATCTACGAGTATCATACCTAGGGTCGATTCATTCCTCCTCTTTCTTTCAAGAACGTCCTACTCTGTGGAATAGCTGTATGTTCACTTCTTTCTTTTTTGAGACAGTCTCGCTCCGTTGCCCAGGCTGGAGTGCAGTGGTGCGATCTCGGCTCACTGCAACCTCCACCTCCCGGATTCAAGTAATTCTCCTGCCTCAGCCTCCCAAGTAGCTGGGATTATAGGCGCTGGCTACACATCTGGCTAATTTTTTTGTGTTTTTACTAGAGATGGGGTTTCACCATGTTGGCCAGGCTGGGTCTCGAACTCCTGGCCTCAGGTGATCCACCCACCTCTGCCTCCCAAACTGCTCGGATTATAGGCTTAAAACTCTGCACCAGATCAACAGAAATCTTAACACTGCGTTTTTTTTTTTTCTACTTATGCTACAAGAAGAATGGCTTTCTAGGAAGTCCCCGGGAATGAATTCAACTCTAGATTTTCACCTCTATGAGAGTACATAATCTGTAAAACAGGCTGACATTTTTCCATAGCCAGTTGGGAGCCAGTTAAAAAACAAAAAAAAAAGAAAGAAAAATTTGTTTTGTACTGTATTGCTTTGTTTTGAGACAGGGTCTCACTCTGTCACCCAGGCTGGAGTGCAGTGTCATAATTCCGGCTCACTGCAACCTCTGCCTCTCAGGTTCAAGTGATTCTCCTGCCTCAGCCTCTGGAGTAGCTAGGAGTACAGGTGTCTGCCACCACGCCCGGCTAATTTTCATATTTTTAGTAGAGACAGGATTTCACCATGTTGGCCAGGCTGGTCTTGAAATCCTGGTCTCATATGATCCGCCCATCTTGGCCTTCCAAAAAGCTGGGATTACAGACATGAACTGTGCCCAGCCAAAAAAAAAATTTTTAATAGAAAAAATTTAAAAATAGGTTAACATTTGGAAAACTTCAATAAGTGATGTAAAGGACATATATAAATAGACAAGAACAACTTGTATCTCCAGGCAGAGTAAATGTGTAAGGAAAGATTACAGAGTATAAAACTAATTACCTTTAAATATTTCCCAGAATAATCAGATCACCAAAAACACAAAGTAGCCAGAGTCATTTGTTGTATTTAAATAAGATTTTTATTTTTCATACACACAAAATCATATGACATCAAAATTTTAATATATGTCTACATAAAATTTAAACTTAAAAATGCAACCATTGGTATTGCTTTTACAATCCTTTCTACCTAGAACATGAAAAGGACATTATGGCCTGTGGCTCAGAGAAACAGGGCACCGATGTAAATATGAATATTAGAAAATAACAGATCAGGCCGGGCGCGGTGGCTCACGCTTGTAATCCCAGCACTTTGGGAGGCCGAGGCGGGTGGATCACGAGGTCAAGAGATCGAGACCATCCTGGTCAACATGGTGAAACCCCGTCTCTACTAAAAATACAAAAACATTATCTGGGCATGGTGGCGCGTGCCTGTAGTCCCAGCTACTCAGGAGGCTGAGGCAGGAGAATTGCCTGAACCCAGGAGGCGGAGGTTGCGGTGAGCTGAGATCGCGCCATTGCACTCCAGCCTGGGTAACAAGAGCGAAACTCCGTCTCAAAACACAAAAAAAAAAAAAAAGAAAATAACAGATCAAGGCCAGGCTCCATGGCTCACGCCTGTAATCCCAGGACTTTGGGAGGCTGGGGTGGGTGGATTAACTGAGGTCAGGAGTGTGAAACCAGCCTGGCCAACATGGTGAAACCCCGTATCTACTAAAAATACAAAAATTAGCTGAGCGTGGGAGCTAGCATCTGTAATCCCAGCTACTCTGGAGGCTGAGGCAGGGAGAACTGCTTAACCCGGGAGGTGAAGATTACAGTGAGCCGATATTACATCATTGCACTCCGGCCTGGGTGACAGAGTGAGACTCTGTCTCAAAAAGCAATAAAAATAAATAAAATATAAAATAAAAACTCAAAGCTGTTATCTGTATCTCAGTAAATTAGCTTACTGAATCTTTTTTTTTTTTTGAGACAGGGTCTCGCTCTGTCACCCAAGTGGCAAAAGCACAGCCGACTGCAGCTTCCCAGCCTCAAGTGATCCTCCCACCTCAGCCTCCCGAGTACTCAGGAATATTTGTGCGTGACATCACACCCAGCTAATTTGTTGTTGTAGTAGAGATAGGGTCTCACTATGTTTCCCAGGCTGGTCTCCAGTGCCTGGCCTCAAGTGATCCTCACACGTCAGCTTCCCAAAGTGCTAAGATTATAGGTGTGAGCCATTGTGCCCGAACCTTTTTCTAGCACATAGCTAAAATCAGCCGGATGAAAAAACTAAGTTTTGAAGGGTAAGGGGAAGAAAGAACTAATTTGGAAGATACAGGGTCTCAAAAAAGAAAGAGGCACCTGGTATTTACTCAGTTCAAAATTCTTCCTAGGTTAGGCATGGTGGCTCATGCTTGTAATCCTAGCACTTTGGGAAGCTGAGATGGACAGATCACTAGGGGTCAGGCATTCGAGACCAGCCTGGGCAACATGGTGAAATCCCATCTCTACTACAAATACAAAAATTAGCTGGGTATGGTGGCACACGCCTGTAGTCCCAGCTACTTGGGAGGCTGAGGCAGGAGAATTGCTTGAACTCAGGAGGCGGAGTTTGCAGTGAGCCAAGATCACCCCATTGCACTGCAGCCTGGGCAACGGAGTGAGACTCCATCTCAAAAATAAAAATAAATTCCTCCTGGGATGTTCATTCCTCCTTTTCTTCTCCCAGACACCAGAGAGGATCCTCTGCTACCATGCTCTCTAAAGCAAGGCTGTCGAGTCCTTAAGTGCCCGGGCCCTTACCCTCATTACAGTTATTCTGCCCTCCTGGGATGTTTGAGTGGTCATGGCACAGACAGTGAGTGAGAGCAGAGAGCAGTAGGTTTGTTGGGTTGTGGACAAAGGAAGAGGAAGGAAGAAATGGATGAATAAAGATGCAGTTAAGAGAAGGACACACAAAGCAGAAGAGAACCAGAAAGACAAGCTTTTACTTGATATATACCAAAAATGTTACTCAGTAATTACTGCCTTCTATGTACTCGGTTGGCTACAGTTCGCAGATCTTCACGTTCCTAACCTTTCAACTCCAGCACACACTTTATCTTTAAACCCCAGATTTCCCTTTTCACGTATCAGCTGCGTAAAGTATTAAAAGAAACATCTTCAATCATTTTAATTACATTAGCAGTGATTTAATTCCTTTAGATGCCAAACCTTATGGGTGAAACTGAATTAAATGTAGCCAAATGCAATGTCAAAATCTTCAGGCACAAAAACCCATTAACTTTTTAATACTCTCAGAAGATGAACCTAATTTCAAATGAAAGCTGCCTCCAGAATATATTGTTAAGCATATTCTAGATATAATTCATTTTGGCAAACGTTCTGTAGAAATTCACATAACATTTTACTGAACTAAAAGTAAGCTGTCCATGTAACAAAAAATATCTTTTCATAGCTTCAAGTGAATCTTAAAGGATGATTGACAGTCCTTGGAAGAGAAACAGTAAACAAATAAGGTTTACAGCAATGACGTATGAGTTAGAAACTGCAATTCCAGATAATCTCTCTATTAAAGAGACTATTTACACTTAATTTGGTCAATTGTAGTGAACACAGTTGATGTGAAGTCCCTATTTAAATACAACCTGAAATACCAAAGCTAATTTTCTTTTCTTTCTGTCTTTTTTGTTGTTGTTGAGACTGTGTCTTGCTCTGTCGCCCTAGCTGGAGTGCAGTGGCAAAATCAAGGCTCACTGCAGCCTCCGCCCCCTGGGCTCAAGTGATCCTCCTGCCTCAGCTAGGAGGACAGGTGCAAGCTACCACATCCAGCTAATTTTTGTATTTTTGGTAGAGATAGGCTTTCACCATGTTGTCCAGGTTGGTCTCGAACTCCTAAGCACAAGTGATCTGCCCACCTTGGCCTCCCAAAGTGCTGGGATTACAGGTGTGAGCCACTGCACCTGGCCAGAAAAATTTAAACATGCACAAACTCGAGTGGTCTAATTCCCTCTCACCCAATCAACCACAATACAGATAAAAGATGGTTTTTGCACAAACAAAAAAGACAAATTGTGAATGATGCATGATTTTTAATTACAAGTAAACTGGGTATATTATTTAAAGCTAAAGGGTGGTCAGTGGAAATTTTCCTCTGTTAGTACTTAAATACTTTTTATATTTATCGGCTTACTACAACCTGTGCCTCCCAGGTTCAAGCGATTCTCCTGCCTCAGCCACCTGAGTAGCAGAGAGCAAAGGAACACGCCACCATATCTGGCTAATTTTTGTATTTTTAGTAGAGACAGGGTTTCACCATGTTGGCCATGCTGGTCTTGAACTCCTGACCTCAAGGGATCCACCTGCCTTGGCCTTCCAAAGTGCTGGGATTACAAGCATGAGCCACCACACCCAGGCTAATTATTATTATTATTAAAATATCTTTTGCTCTCTCTTTCAAGAGAAACCTCATGTCATTCAGTTGCATCCATTTATTTATGCAACTTTGGCCTCCTGGGCTTGAGAGATCCTCCTGCCTCAGCCTCCCAAGTAGCTGGAACTACAGGCTCACACCACCATGCTTGGCTAATTTTTGCGTTTTGGAGAAATAGGCTCTTGTCATGTTGCCTAGGTTGGTCTCAAACTCCTGGGCTCAAGTGATCCACCTGCCTTGGCCTCCCAAAGCACTGGGATTATAGATATAAGCCACCACACCCAGCCGCAAGTACTCGTATACAAAATGCAAACACTGTTCTTCCATCATAAAAGTGATAAAACAGCTTATGTAAAGTTTTGTCATGTACTACTTATAATTACCTTGGGTACACTTTTTGATGTTAAAATGTATCTTATTATGAAACAGTTTTTCCATTGTATTAACTACTTTTACAACAATGCAAATAACAAATTATTTTACAAACCATTTAGAAATTTCTTTACTCTTGTCCCAATAATGTAAAATATATCACTGTCTATTACATTCAGATAAATTATATACTTGTAAACTATATATTTATGACTTATAGAAACATAAATAAATAATTATATGCTCAATTTTTAGGTATACTTAAATTAAGATTAAATATAAATTCTCAAGATAAATTAACAGTTCAGGGCTTCGCAACTTGAAATCCATGGAACAAGACATTGGAAATAACAAAATTGTGGTGCAATTCTTAGGTGAAATTTGCTGAAACTTTTTATTTTTTAAATAGAGATGGGATGTTACTATAATGCCCAAGCTGTTTTGAACTACTGGCCTTAAGTGATCCTCCCACCTCAGACTCCCAAAGTGCTGGGATTACAGGTATGAGCCATCACATCCAAGTGAAACTTCTTGAGATAGTTACATAATTTTTAAATTTGCTGGTGTAGAGGTTAGACAAACCGAATAAATACTAAATATTAGATCAAGTTTCTCATGTTTACTCTACAGTATAAAGATGTAATTTAAAGCACTGATTTTCACAAAATAACATCAGTGTGAAATTTGAGGTAATTATTTTCCCTGCTACCTTATGGATTAGAATTCTTCCTTCCTCTGGAATTCACTGTATTTCCTTAAGAATCCAAATATTTTATTTCATGTATCTGGGAAATGAGGTGCTTTAGTCAACTGAATGTTCTCAAAACTAAAAAGCAATAATTAAAAAGTACTTAACTCAGAAATTATAAAAATGTAAGACATCAATAAAATACATTCTATACAGAATACACCAGTCATACGCTAATCTACTCTTTTTTTGGTAATAAAAAATGTACTTACTGGGCTGGGTGCAGTGGCTCACACCTGTAATCCCAGCACTTTGGGAAGCCAGGGCAGGCAGATCAGTTGAGGCCAGAGTTTGAGACCAGCCTGGCCAAAATGACAAAATACCGTCTCTACTAAAAATACAAAAATGAGCAGGGCATGGTTGCAGGCACCTGTAATCCCAGCTACTCTGAAGGATGAGGCAGAAGAATTGTTTGAACCCAGGATGCAGAGCTTGCAGTGAGCCGAGATCATGCCACTGTACTCCAGTCTGGGCGATAGAGCAAGTCTGTCTCAAAAAAAAAAAAGAAAAAAAAAAAGGCCAGGCGAGGTGGCTCATGCCTGTAATCCCAGCACTTTAGGAGGGAGGCTGAGGCAGAGATCGAGAGCATCCTGCCCAAAATGGTGAAACCCCATCTCTACTAAAAATACAAAAATCAGCCAGGTGTGATGGCACATGCCTACAATCCCACAGCTACTCCAGAGGCTGAGACAGGAGAATTGCTTGAACCCAGGAGGCTGTAGGGAGCCGAGATTCTGTCACTGCACTCCAGCCTGGGCGACAGAGTCAGACTCCATCTCAAATAAGAAAGAAAGAAAAAAGAAAGAAAGAAAGAAAGAAGGAAAGAAGAAAGGCAGGCAGGAAGGAAGGAAGGAAGGAAGGAGAAAGAAAGAAAGGTACTTACTAAATTTTAGTATCAAAATAGCAACAAATTATGTATGTTTTGGGGAAAGAAATCTGGTTATTAAATCTTCATTTCGATTGAGTTATATGTAAATTAAAATTCAGTATAAGGACTATTTTTTGGTAGAAAAGTTCATCTGACCCAAAAATGTTCAGGAGATAACCTGAGATTTTAGAATAGAAATGTAAAGAATCAAAACCAAGTTTCCTGAAACTCACTTTAAAATATTAGAAATATTAATAATTCTAAAATGCCATTTTGCCACTAGTATTTATATTAACCAAAATATTAGAGAAGTAAAGCTTTCAGACTAGAACAGGAAAAAATGAATACAGTTCACAAATAATCATGGATAATTTAAAAAACAAGTGGGTGAACAAATAGTAGTAATCCCTCCAAATGAAGTACATAATTGGCGAATCAAGTATTCAGTCTGCAGGCAATCCTGTGTATTTTAGGTCAACAATGTGGTCCCTTTAAGAGAGTCCTTGAATTCTCATTTCTCCGGGGACCCTTTGATGGCACTGCTCCCCTTGGTATGAAAAAAGGGAAGAGCTGACTTGAATGTGCCGTCACCACTCTGCTGGGAAAAACAGAGGAAGATGGCCCAGAGAAAAGAACAGAGCCCCGCGTAAGCTGTTCTCCACTGAACAGGAACAAGGCTGAAGTTGGTCAGCTGGAACAGACAGAGTCCGTTAGGGCCACATGGAAACCAAAGCCCTGAGTTAATATTCCTGAGTAGGCGGAACTCACCTGTACAAAGGGCCAGTACATCAGTCCGCTCTGGAATTGGAAAAAAAAAAAAGTTATTAGAATGTCTTTTATTTTTTGAGACAGGGTCTGAATCTGTCGCCCAGACTGGAGTACAGTGGCACGATCTCAGCTTGCTACAACCTCTGCCTCCTGGGTTCAAGCAATTCTCATGCCTCTGCCTCCTGACTAGCTGGGATGACAGGCACACAACACCACTCCACCTGGCTACTCTTTGTATTTTTAGTAGAGACAGGTTTTCACCATGTTGGCCAGGCTGGTCTCAAATTCCCGACCTCAGATGATCTGCCCACCTTGGCATCCCGAAGTGCTGGGATTACAGGCGTGAGCCACCACACCTGGCCTAGAATGCCTTTGAACCACACAAAACAATTGCAGAGTTCATTTCATTAAAAAGTAAGCAATACTAGGCCAACAAGATGCCAATGTAGTATCATATTTCAGACTAAGCTGATTAAATTAGACTACTTAAGGCTTCTAGCGTGAAGGGGGTTGGGGAATTGTGGGGAAAAAAAGCTATTAGGTACAAGACATTTGTATTAATTTTATATTTAGCTCCAGAATGAAAAGTCTAATAGAATCAGTACCAATTCTGGAAGACAACTGCTTTGAAAATAATAGCATATATTTATGTATTGTAATATCCTGGTTACCATGAGCAAATGATGCAGGAATATATTTGTAAATACAGAATCATCAATGAATTCTTTTTTCTTAATTTTTTATGAGACATGGTGTCTATGTTGCCCAGGCTGCTCTCGAATTCCCAGGAAAAAGCAACAGTCCCACCTCAGCCTCCCGAAGTGCTAGAATTGTGGCATGAGCCACCTCACTGGCCAAATTTCTTTTTTTTTTTTTTTTTTTTTTTTTTAAAGACTGTGTCTCGCTCTGTTGCCCAGGCTAGAGTGCAGTGGTGTGACCTCGGCTCACTGCGACCTCCGCCTCCTGGTTTCAAGCAATTCTGCTGCCACAGCCTCCTGAGTAGCTGGGATTACAAGCGTCTGCCACCACACCTGACTAAGTTTTGTATTTTTAGTAGAGACAGAGTTTCACCATGTTGGCCAGGCTGATCTTGAACTCCTGACCTCAGTCTGCCTCCTGATCCACCTGCCTCAGACTCCCAAAATGCTAGAATTTCAGGCGTGAGCCACTGAGTCCAGTCTCAAATTTTTAAAACTATATGCCAAACCATGGTTTATGAATGATTTTCTATTAACATATTTAAATCATGTGATGCTATAGGACAAGTTTAGCTGAAATTTTTAAATGTTACAAAATATCTTAGACATTTTAACAAGCTTTATCCTATGCATTCTGATGAAAAAGTCACCATTATGAATTTTTTTAAAAAGAAGACTTGATATGTAAAATTTATGTTCGAAAAAAAACCTAGAGGTTTTTAAAATAATCCTTAAAAGTGATATTAGAGATTTATTTTCTTCTTTTTCCTAATTTGTATTTTCTGAGGTTTCTAAAATGAACAGTTAAAAGCTTTATAATATTTATGTTTATATTTAAAAGTAGATAGTACATAAAATATATATCTTATATTTAAAGTATATTTAAAAATTTAAGGCTGGGCATGGTGTCTCACTCCTGTAATCCCAGAACTTTGGGATGCTGAGGCAGACAGATCACCTGAGGTCAGGAGTTTGGGACCAGCCTGGCCAACATGGCAAAAACCCATCTCTAATAAAAAAACAAAAATTAGCAGAGCATGGTGGTGAGAACCTGTAATCCCAGATACTTAGAAGGCTGAGGCAGGAGAATCGCTTGAACCCAAAAGGTGGAGGTTGCAGTGAGCCAAGATCATGCCATTGCACTCCAGCCTGGGTGACAGAATGAGACTCTGTCTGAAAAAAAAAAAAAAAATTTTTTTAAACTTTAGCAAAAATAATCAGAAGACTAAACTCATCCAAACATAGCTTTCCAATTTTCTTTCTTTCTTTTTATTTTATAGAGATGGGGGCCTCACTATGTTGGCCAGGCTGGTCTTGAACTCTTGGCCCCAAGCAATCCTCCTGCCTCTGCCTCCTGAGGGCATGAGCCACTGTGCCCGAGCATGGCTTTATTTCTTATGACTGTGTTTTTTTTTTCTTGTCAGAATGTAGTATGATGTAGTAGTATATTTTGTTTTTACATCATTCTCCCATAAAAAGGAATCAGGACTCCTCGGAGAAATGGCTGATGCCAGGGCCAGGGCAGAGCAGGGCAGGTACAAGACACAAGGTACAAGACAGTCGAGGAACATATTATCATGCCAGAAAGGAAGTGGCTTACAAAAGAAGAAATGGAGAAAGAAGCTGAATGATGTCATAGGACACAGGAACAAGCTTGGAGGGACTCCCACTGGCCAAATCTGGGACGTGTGAGCACTAAAAATAATTAAACACTGCCGTGAACTCTTCCCTGTGCTTCGGCAATCTCTGAATAGCCCAAAGACATCTGGCATTCAGCATTTCCCAAATAGAACTCATCTCATTTTTTTTGGCTTCCTTTCCTCTGTGTCCTGAATCAAGTGATGAACCAGTACCCATGTAGTTACTTAAACTAGAACTGTGTGGTTCCTAGAGGTATCCTGAATCCATTACCCCTACTTTCAATCAATCATTCCGACCCACTCATTCTACCTTCTTAAATATCCCTCAAGCCTTTCCTATGCCCACTGCTTTCTCATTTCATATATATATATATATTTTGTTGTTGTTGTTGTTTAATTTTTTTGAGTCTCTCCCTGTCACCCAGGCTGGAGTGTAGTGGCGTGATCTTGACTCAATGCAACCTCCACCTCCCGGGTTCAAGTGATTCTCGTGCCTCAGCCTCCCAAGTAGCTGGGACTACAGGTGCACACCACCACACCCGGCTAACTTTTGTACTTTTGGTAGAGACAGGGTTTCACCATGTTGGCCACACTGGTTTCAAACTCCTGACTTCAAGTGATCTGCCTGCCACAGCTTCCCAAAGTGCTGGGATTACAGGTGTGAGCCACCGCACCCGGCCAGTTTTATTTTTTTTAAATAAATACAGACAGGGTCTTGCTATGTTGCCTAGGCTGGTCTTGAACTCGTAACCTCAAGGGATCCTTCTCCCTCAGCCTCCCAAAATGCTAGGATTACAGGCGTGAGCTACTGCACGCAGCGTGCTTCCTTATTTCTTTTGTGAGTTTAGTTACATAAGAAATTTAACTTTGGTTTCCTTAGCTGCCATTATCTGAGGGTGAAGTTCAAGATCCTCAGCTCGGGGCATTCAACAGTCTCCAGGATCCAAACTTATTCCAAGTTGCTCAGCAAATGGTCCATGGACACCAAACTGCCTGTGGTTTCTCCCCTCTAGGCATATCACAATGCTTTACATATTGTCAACTCTACTCAGCTCCTTCTGTCCCTGGGATACCCTGTCCTCCAGTATGAGTGTAATTATAGCTTTTTTTTTTTTTTTTTTTTTTGAGACAAGGTCTGATTCTGTTGCCCAGGCTGGAGTGCAGTGGCACAATCATAGCTCACTGCAGCCTCAGCCTCCTGGACTCAGGAGATCCTCCCATGTCGGCCTCCTTAGTAGCTGGGACTCCTGAGTAGCATGGTGCGAGCCACTATGCCCAGCTCACTTTTGTGTTTGTAGAGATGAGGTTTTGTTGTCATGTTGCCCGGGCCGGTCTCAAACTCCCCAACTCAAGCGATCCACCCACCCTGGCCTCCCAAAGTGATGGGATTACAGGCATGAGCCGCTGGTGCCTGGCCCCAGCAAGACTTCCTGGATCCCCACCTCCACACCTCCTCATTGTGCTAAGTACCCATGGGCTCTGAGAGCATTTCTCGTGGAATTCTAGTTAATGACTTGTCTGTTTATCTATCTATCCCACTAGAATCTAAGTGCCTTTAGGACAGAATCTGTGTTTTATATGGGTTTTTTGGGTATCTTCCACAAACACCTAGTACAGCACCTGGAAGACAGTTTCTTATCAAAGCAAATCTTCCCCAAAAAATCTCCAAATGGGCTGGGCTTCTGACTGCTGGTATACCTTCTTTCTTTTCATGAGGGTAGATGAGACTCGCTCATTGTAACCACTATTTTTTTAAAACAGTATGCAAATGTTCCCATGGTTCTGTTCATCATTTACAAATCCTTGCCTGAAGCTTCTTTCTTTTTTTTTTTTTTTTTTTTTTGAGACAAAGTCTTGGTCTGTTGCTAGGCTGGAGTGCAGTGGTGTAATCTTGGCAACTGCAACCTCCGCCTCCTGGGTTCAAGCAGTTCTCCTGCTTCAGCCTCCCGAGTAGCTGGGACTACAGGCGTGTGCCACCATGCCCAGCTAATTTTTTCATATTTTAGTAGAGACGGGGTTTCACGAGGTTGGCCAGGATGGTTTCGATCTCCTCACCTTGCGATCCGCCCACCTCGGCCTTCCAAAGTGCTGGCCTGAAGCTTCTTTCTTTCCCAATTCTACTTCCTTCTCTCTCTCTCTTTTTTTTTTTGAAACAGGGTCTCACTCTGTCACTCAGGCTGGAGCCCAGTGGCACAATCATAGCTCACTGCAGCCTCAGTCTCCCAGGCTTGTGATCCTCCCATCTCAGCCTCCCAAGCAGCTGGGACCAGAGATGCACGCCACTATACTCAGCTATTTTACTTTACTGTGCTAAAGATGGGGTCTCACTATGTTGTGCAGGCTGGTCTCAAACTCCTGGACTCTAGCGATCCTCCTGCCTCAGCTTCCCAAAGTGCTGGGATTACAAGTGTGAGCTGCCTAACTTCTTGCTCTTAAAAAAAAAAAAATGTTAGCTGTACATATCTCTATAGACTTTACAACATAATGGAAAAGCTTGTTCCTTTTTCCAAATTAAAACAGAAGAAGTGGCTGGGTGTGGTGGTTCACACCTGTAATCCCAGAACTTTGGGAGGCTGAGGCAGGCGGATCACCTGAGGTCAGGAGTTCAAGACCAGTCTGGCCAACATGGTGACACCCCGTCTCTACTGAAAAATAAAAAAATTAGCTGGACATGGTTGTGCAAGTCTGTAATGCCAGCTACTCAGGAAGCTGAGGCAGGAGAATTGCTTGAGCCGAGAGGCAGAGGTTGGAAAGAGCCAAGGTGGTGCCACTGCACTCCAGCCTAGGAGACAGAGTAAGACTCTGTCTTTAAAAAAAAAAAAAAAAAAAAAAAAAAAAAAAAACCAGAAGAAAATCACATTTGGTTGTCAGCATGGGGTCCTCAATTTCTGCCCTAAGAGAAATCCCAAGAGTTCTGAACACATTCCTTGTAGTTACTATAGTTACTCTATACTGTAGTATAGAGGCTCAGGGGAAGCCTCTGGCTTCAAACCTCTCCATCCTCTGCCTCTAGCCATCAAGTGATGCTTGCTCAGAGGCTCGGTACCATCCAACAGATGATGCTAGAAGCTGTACAGGTATAGGTAGTTGTGGCTCAACACTGCTTTCGATAGGGAATGAAGAACATGTGAAGGCCTAGGCCAGCCTGTGTACATTCTAGAATCCCAAAGATTCATCTCCTTGTGATGAATGCAATCGAAAATGCTCTAGGGCAGAGATGAAAATCATCCCGGATTTTGCCAGGCCTTAGGACACTGTTCAATAAATCTTAACTGAATAAATATGTATTGGACTGGATTGTGTATGTTTGTGCTGAGCAAACAGTAAAACAGCTGATTTGCTTCAAACCTTGGAATAACCCTGGGTGGAAAACTCTCCTTCACTATCAGTACCTTTTTGATAATAAAGTTCTTTTCAGCAAGAGTCTGCAGAGTGCTCACCTGAAAACATTGACTCTGAATGTGGGAAGGATTCCATTAAGCCACTTACAGTCTACAATCCCTATTTTGCAAATAGGATCCCAAATTTATAAAATAAATTGTCCCTTTGGCTGCAAAATTTACAAAATAAATTGTGATCATTAATAAGAGTTCATATAATAAAGTCAGAAATCATTGAGAACATGGACTAAAATGCATAGATAGTATTTCTTTTTTGAGATGGAGTCTCGCTCTGTTGCCCAAGCTGGAGTGGTGTGATCTCGGCTCACTGCAACCTCTGTCTCCAGGTTCAAGTGATTCTCCTGCCTCAGCCTCCCGAGTAGCTGGGATTACAAATGTGCACCACCGTGCCCAGCTAATTTTTGTATTTGTAGTAGGATGGGGTTTCACCATGTTGGCCAGGCTGGTCTCAAACTCCTGACCTCAAGTGATCCATCTGCCTCAGCCTCTGAAGGTGCTGGGATTACAGGCATGAGTCACTCTGCCCGGCCTAGACATATTATTTCTTTCCAATTCATAAGAAGTATAGATACTCTTAAAGCCTCTCCTCATTCATCTATCAAAATAACTAAGATTTCTCTGTCAAAATATTGGACCCTTCTGCCAGCCAAACTGGAGCTCTAATTTAAGAATTAGTTTTATTAAAATGTACTTAATGTTGAGATGGGAGGATCGCTGAAGCACAGGAGTTTGAGGCCAGCCTGGGCTACATAGTGAGACTCTGTCTCTACCAAAAAATTTAAAAATAATTAGCTGGGTGTGGTGGCCCATGCCTGTAGTCTCAGCTGCTCAGAAGGCTGAGGTGGGAGAATTGCTTGAACTCAGGAGGTTGAGGCTGCAATGAGCCATGATCACACAACTGCATTCCAGCCTGGGTAACAGAACGAGACCCTGTCTCAAAAAAAATTTGTTTATTTAAAACACACACACACACAAGCGTATGTGCGCAGAGAACCCTGATATGATTAGACGTGTGTACTGAAGAATCACGTGTGTACTGAATTATCTGCATATACGTGTCAATTAAAAAATTTTAAAATCCTTATAAATATATACATATATACCCAAAAAGATACTGATTACACTTTCAAAAGCCTGTCTTACCATATAGGTATTCCAGAATTTCTGTTTCAGGTCCAAAAATATGTCATCCTTTCCCTGGAGAATGCTCATACCTATTTGCAAAAAACACCGAAAGAATTTTAAGAGATTCATAAGAGTACTGTAGAACAGTTCATGTTTAAGTTTCCCATTTCAATATGCAAAGTAACCATCACTAACATCCATAAATGACCTTTCTGACCCTACAGTGAAAAGAACATAGCCAAGCGTGGTGCCTCATGCCTGTAATCCTAGCACTTTGGGAGGTCGAAGCAGGGAGATCGCTTGAGTCCAGGAGTTAAGAGACCAGCCCGGGCAACATGGTGAAACTCCATCTCTACAAAAAATTCCAAACTTAGCCAGATGTGGTGACACACCTGTAGTCATAGCTACTTAGGAGGCCAAGGTGGGAGGATTGCTTGAGCCTGGGAGGTGGAGGCTACGGTGAGCTGTGATAATGTCACTGCACTCCAGCCTGGGCAACACAGCGAGACCCTGTCTCAAAACAAAAAAAAGAACATAATCTCCATTCTAAAACTAGGTAAATTTTAAAGGAATGCTAAATACAAATCAAAAATAGCAGAGTATTAAAGTTACAGGAAAACAATTATTTTTTCAAAAACTGTAACAATTCACAAAAACAAACAAGTTACAATAGTGGGTCTATTGGTGACTTTATCTTCCAAACATTTTGTGAAATGTTGAACATTTTGAAATTTTAATTTCTATCTTTAAAAAAAAGCCAGTGGGCCAGGTGCAGTGGCTCATCCCAGCACTTTGGGAGGCCAACGTGGGCAGGTCACCTGAGGTTGGGAGTTTGAGACCAACATGGAGAAACCCTGTCTTGACTAAAAATAAAAAATTAGCTAGGCGTGGTGGTGCATGCCTGTAATACCAGTTAGTTAGACGGCTGATGCAGGAGGATCGCTTGAACCCAGGAGGCAGAGGTTGCAGTGAACCAAGATCACACTACTGCACTCCTGACTGGGTGACAAAGCGAGATTCCATCTCAAAAAAATAAAAATAAGTAATTTTTTATTTAGTGGACCCAAATATTCTGGCAACTACAAATTTCCCATCAGTATTACCCTAATCAAAATCTGAAAGTGGAACATCAATTCAGCCTTCCTAAAAACACTTTGAAAACTTTGATCTTCAACATCCCTGAAGAGAAATTCACAGCCTGGGTAATACATCAAGACCTTGTCTCTACAAAACAATTTAAGAACCAGCCAGGTATGGGAGTACACGCCTGCAGTCCCAGCTACTCCAGAGGCAGAGGTGGGAGGATTGCTTGAGCCCAGGAAGTCGAGGCTGCAATGAGCTGTGATCACATCACTGCACTCCAGGCTGGGGAATAGAGTGAAACCCTGTCTCAAAAAGAGAAAAGGAAAAAAGAAAAAAGAAATTCAGGTAGCAAGGCAAAGCTCTTGTATTTTAGGACGGGTTGTAAAACTGAGAGTACTTTAAAAATTCTTTCCAATCCCTGATTACAAAGGAGGGGAAATAAGAGCTTTATTAGTTAATTGCAGAAGATTCTTACGTGACCCAGCAAAATATTGGTAATACTGTGTTCCACTTAGCCAGCATTAATTAAATGCTAAGTACTTTATGTGCCTCATTTCATGTTCCTCTCCTTACAATTTGCTAAGGTAGGTAGAGTTACAAAGGAGGAAAAGAGCTTAGAGAGGTTAATAGCAGACAGAGTTTAACCCAGGTGTCCCATTCCCAAGCAGAGCTCTTAATCTGTTATGACTCAGGTTCCCCAAGGTGGCCCCAGCACAAAGATCATCTGATTAATGCAATTTCCAGGTAGAGCCTTACACAAACCTCCAATCCATCCCTTTCCACTTCCCCCTTCATTGTAATACAAGATGAGGAAAACTGAACTAGAAAAAACTGAAAACCAAAGCAAAGTAGCAATCTGGCCAGGAATCTGTATCAGAGACCTTGGCCTGGACATAGGTTCAAGTCTTGTTAGTTACTCAGCACCTTTCAGTCCAGGCACACTGTCAACCTTTTCACCATGAGAGCATCAAGTGCCTGGATTGTGTTCTCTTTGGGTGAGTCACGTAACCCTTCTGAGACTCAGTTTCCTCATTTGTAACATGAGAATAATAAGAACAGTCTCAGGTGTAGTGGCTCACGTCTATAATCCCAACACTTTGGGAGCCTGAGGTGGGCAGATCACTTGAGGTCAGGAGTTTGAGACCAGCCTGGCCAACATGGTGAAACCTCACGTCCATTAAAAATACAAAAATTAACCGGGCATGGTGGTGTGTGTCTGTAATCCCAGCTACTCGGTAGGCTGAGGCAGGAGAATTGCTTAAATTCAGAGGTGGCAGTGAGCCAAGATCAGGCCACTGTATACTCCAGCGTGGATAATAAAACAAGAGTCTGTTTCAAAAAAAAAAAAAAAAAAAAAAAACACAGAAAAAAGAAAAAGAACAATCTCACTGGTCTTTGAGGATGAAATAGGATTCTGGTCCCCTACCCCTTCACCAGTATACAAGCTTCTGTAATGTGCTAGGAAGCAGTTTGCAAATCCAGTCTGGAAATGATACCCTGGAACCAGGCACAGACCTTCTGATAAAACAGAAGCCTAGCTCTCAGGCTGTCTGTTCTCCTGACCCACTGACCCCATCAGCCATGTGGCTGGCTGCAATGGCAATAGGTAATCAGGTCATTTGTGTTTCTGATGGGGTCTGTTGGGAAAGGAAATGAATCTGACTCTTAAAAATAAGGCTCAGGGGGCAGGGTAGGTTTCTTCAAGACAGTGGCTTGCCTGACCTCAGCCTGGTATTAGAAAGCATCAACAGCCCTTAGGAAAAGTCCTCTTCCATTTGGGGGGAAATTTGTGATCCCCAATCCCAAGGTCAGGCTTAAGACCCATAGAGCTTTTCTCCCCAGTTACCCACCCCAACCCCTTCAAGGCTATAGAAATTGCGATGATGATAGAGGCCATAGGGCTCTTTCTGTAAACAGACAGGGAGGATCTCCAAAGACTACTGGAAGTTAACCAACTTGAGCAATCAGCCTGTTTTACAGCCTCCTGCCCTCAACCTCTCCTTCCCCAACCCTGGGTGGAATGAGGACACCTTGTTTGTTTAAACCAGCTCCAGCGAGCGAGGTGGCTCAGGCCTGTTGTCCCAGCAGCTTAGGAGGCTGAGGCGGGTGGATTGCCTGAGCTCAGGACTTCGAGATCAGCCTGGGCAACACGGTCACACCCCATCTCTACTAAAAATACAAAAATAAATTAGCCAGGCATGCCACGAGAATCACTTGAACCTGGGAGGCAGAGGCAGGAGAATCGCTTGAACCCGGGAAGTGGAGGTTGCAGTGAGCCAAGATCACACCACTGCACTCAAGCCTGGGCAACAGGGCAAGACTCTGTCTCCAAAAAAAATAAAAAAATAAAAAAATAATAATAATAAAAAAAATCCAGCTCCTAACTGAACCCGGGTTACTTATAGATGAACCCAAGTTAACTCCCGTCATTACCATGCTAAAGTCTTCACTCCAGGAGAAGCTACAGCTTCATGACTATAACACACAACCTATGTACTAACATGATGACTCACTGCATCTGCGCCACTGGGACCCCTACTCTACATGCAGTCATGCACCCTCACATTCTCCCCTCTCCATCATCCCATAAAACCCTCCTGTCTCTCTCTAAGGGACACACTGCTTTGGAGAATACGCCCAGTGTCTTCCTTACTCGTGCCAAGAAATAAAACTCCCATTGATCAAAACCTGCCTCTTGGTGGAGTCATTTGTGACTCCTTAGGGGAATGAACCCTGGTATTTTTCAGGTAACATTTCCATTGTTGTTATTTTAGGCAGTGGAGAAGGTTTCCACAGTCATTCCCTTGTCCCCTACACCCCAGGCCCGGGTCGGATACTCTAAGGAGAGGGTTCCCTGAACGCTCACAGGTATATAGTCCTCCATAGCAGGAATACAAGGTCCCCTATTTTCTGTGGGACCCCCCCAGGGGAAAATCTTGTTACCAAAGCAGAACTAGGACCTTGGGCATGAATTTTCTGAGGATCCAGGCATAATCTCACATTCCACCTGCATGGGTCCCCTTGCATTTTGTTCCTATGTTGGCCCTGGAGCCCCAGGCGTGGATTTTCTGAACAGCAGGTGGGTCCCTTCCCTTCCCCAGGACTGGTTCATGGCCTTTGCAGATGTTATGGCGTTGAGCTGAGATCTTGATTTTCCCGTGGGCCTTTTTGAGAGGGAAAAAGCCCTCCCTAGCCCTGCCTACCTCCAGCCTTGGCGTACACCCAACCCCAGAGTAAGCCCTGACCCTAGTGCCCTCAATTCCTGACCCGGTGGACCTCTAGCTCCCAATTTCCGGGCTCCCCAGCCAGTGCCTCCCACCCCAACTTCTCCTCATCAAACACCCTAGCCTCCAGCCCTTGCCCCGGCTCTCCCAGGCCGCTGAAGCAGCCGCGACCTCAGAGCCCCAGCTCCTGCCCGCATCCCCAGGCCCCTGCAGCGCCCTCCCTCCAGCCACTTGATCCCCAAGTCCCTGCCTCCAGTCCCCCAATACTGGGTTCCACCTCCCAGACCCCCTCCCAGACCCTCACCGACGTAGAAGGCCGAGACAGCTATGGGCGCGCCAACCACCTGGTCGCACAGTACTTTGGCCAGCACGATGCGCGGCGCGCGGCCCGGGAGCGCGCGCTCCAGCAGGCCCAGCCACACGTAGTTGAAGTTGGCGTGGAAGGTCACCACCACGGTGGCCACGCGCCGCGTATGGCGCCAGTCGGCCTGGACGCCCCGCAGCCGCTGCTGCAGCGCGTCCCCGGACGAGAAGAGCGCGGCGTAGAGCAGCACGTTGGTGGGCCACGGGTGGCGCCGGGCCGCGCGCGACAACGCCGGCCACCAGCCCGCCATGTCCGCGCCGTGGGCGCCCGCGATCAGCAGCCGGCGTGGTCGGCGGCTTCGGTACCGTGTCCGGGCCTCCAGCGCCTGCAGCAGTCTCTGCGCCGCCGCCCGCGCCCGCACCTGCCTCCTCCAGATGCTCCGGAGCGATTGGGCGCCGCGCACCCCCCGCCGCGCCGTCCAATCCGGAGGCCACGGGCCGACGTCGGGGCTGAGCGTTGGAAAGGGGCCCGGCCCACCAGTGGCTTGGGTCCATTCACGCGAAATACCCAGAACAGGCAAAGCCACAGAGGCAGAAGGTACGGGGTTATTTATTTATTGTTGTTTTAATTTACTAATTAATTATTTTGAGTCAAGAGTCTCCCTCTGTCGCCCAGGCTACAGTAACGTGATGCGATCTCGGCTTAAGGCAACCTGCGCCTCCCAGGTTCAAGCTATTTTCCTGCCTCAGCCTCCCGCGTACCCGGGACTGCGCGTGCGCCATCACACCCGGCTAATTTTTGTATTTTTAGCCGAGACCGGGTTTCAACATGTTGGCCAGGCTGGTCTCGAGTGATCCGCCCTCCTCGGCCTCCCATACGGGATTATTTTTTGGAGTGATGAAAACATTTTGAAATTAGATAGGTGTGATGGTTGCATGGCTTTGCGAATATATTAGAAACCACTGAATTGTACACTAAAAAAGGGTGCATTTGGCCGGGCGCAGTGTGGCACATGCCTGTAATCTCAGCACTTTTATAGGATTGCAAAGGAGGATCCCTTGAGGCCAGGAGTTCCAGATTAGCCTGGGCAACACAGGAAGACCCCGTCTCTACAAACAAAACAAACATACAAAAAATTATTGTAATTTGTCAGGCTTGGTGGTGCGCGCTGATAGTCTCCGCTACCGTTACTCGGGAGGCTGAGGTGGGAGGATCGCTTGAGCCCAGGAGTACAAGGCTGCGGTGAGCCACAATAGGGCTACTGCACTCCAGCCTGGAAAAAAAGAAAGAGAGAGAGAGAGAGAGAGAAATAAATGAAGGGATAGCAAAAGTTGACTTGTGCCTGTAATCCCGGCATTTTGGGAGGCTGAGGCGTGCGGATCAGCTGAGGTTAGGAGTTCGAGACCAGCCTGGCCAACATGGTGAAACTCTGTCTCTAAAAATACTAAAATTATCTGAACGTGGTGGCAAGCGCCTGTAATCCGAGCTACTCGAGAGGCTGCGGCATAAGAATCGCTTGAACCCGGGAGGCGGAGGTTGCGGTGAGCAGAGATTTCGCCATTGCACTCCAGCCTGGGTAACAAGAGCAAAACTCCCTCTCAAAAAAAAAAAAAAAAAAAAAGTTGGCAGACCAATAATTCACATTTGCAACACACAGAATACACTGAACTGATTGTGTGACTTTCCTCTAGAGAAAATGTCAAAAGTTACAATTTGAGGGATTTTATGAATGTGAGATGAGGCCCAGTCTGCCTTCTCTTCCTCAGTTTGTGCCTCAATGATTGTCACTTCCCAAAACATATGCTGAGCTCCCAGCTTCCAGGCACTGGCCCAAGCAACAGACACAGTGGAGTCTCCCACCTTACAGAACTCATTTTTCTCTGCTTCTTTCTTTGTTGACTTTTTCTCTTTCTTTTTTCTTTCTTTCTTTCATTCTTTCTTTTTCTTTTCTTTCTTTCTTTTTTTCTTTCTTCTTTCTTCTTTATTTATTTATTTATTTATTTATTTTTTTGATATAGGGTCTTACCCAGTTGCCCAAGCTGAAGTGCAGTGGTGCAATCATAGCTCACTGCAACCTTAAACTCCTGGGCTCAAGTGATGGTTCCTGCCTCAGCCTCCTGAGTAACCAGGACTGCATTCACCAGCCACCATGCCTGGCTAATTTTGTAGTTTTTTTGTACAGACAGGGTCCTGCTATGTTCCCCAGTCTGGTCTGAACCCCTGGCTTCCAGCCATCCTTCTGCCTTGGATTCTGTAAGTGCTGGGATTCTAGGCATGAGCCACCACGTCCGGCTTTTCCTGCCTTTTTTACTCCTCTTTCACAGTCACATCCAAACCTGTTCTCTCTCCCTCACTTCCTCTTCTCTATTTACCCTACATTTATTTAGTTTTTAATTTTTTTACTTTTAATGATTGCATTTATTTATTTTTGAGAGAAGGGTCTCGCTATGTTGCCCAGGTTGGTCTTGAACTCCAGTGCTCAAGTGATACTCCCACCTCAGCCTCCCTAGTAGCTGGGTTACAGGCACATGCCACCACATCAAGCTCTGATTTTTAACATTTTCCTTCCTTCCTTCCTTCCTTCCTTTTCTTTCTTTCTTTCTTTTTTTTTTTTTTTGAGATGGGGAGTCTTGCTCTGTCACCAAGCCTGAGCTGCAATGGTGGGATCTCAACTCACTGCAGCCTACGCCTCCTAGGTTCAGGCAATTCTCCTGCCTCAGCCTCCCGAGTAGCTGACATTACAGGTGTGTGCCACTACTTCCTGCTAATTTTTGTTTTTTTAGTAGAGATGGAGTTTTGCCATGTTGGCAAGGCTGGTCTCGAACTCCCGACCTCAGGTGATCCACCCACTTGGCCAAAGTGCTGGGATTACAAGCATGAGCCACCATGTCTGGCCGAGCAAATAAATTTCCATGGTCTAAGCCACCCTTGTGTGTGCTATTTTATTATGGCAGCCCCAGCAAACTAATATATCTATTCTCTTCAGTTCTTGGGAATCTGCCCATTTCTATATTCTCTGACCCTTTTTATCTGCCCATTTGTTGATTTCTAGCCTTTTCCTTTCCCTATCCTTGTTACTGGTCCCAAGTAAATTTCTGTTAGATTTCTCCCAGCTGGGCAAGCTTCCAGCTCACCAGAACATCTCCTTGTATTCCCTTTGTATCATTTTTCCATTGTCAAGGTAACAAGTTACCACAAATTTAATGGCTTAAAAGAACACAAATTTCTTGTCTTAGAGTTTGGGGGGTTAGAGTCTAAAATAATTCCAGGGCTGCATTCCTCTTGGAGATCCAAGGAGAGTCCATTTCCTTGCCTCTTCCAAGCTTCTAGATGCTCCCTACACTCATTGGCTCCCCATCCAACATCTTCAAAGTCAGCAGCATAGAATCTTCCCCTCTCTCTCTTTTTAGACAAGTTTGCACTCTGTCACCCAGGCCGGAATGCAGTGGTACCGTTATAGCTCACTGCAGCCTCAAATTCCCAGGCTCAAGTGATCCTCTTGCCTCAGCCTCGCCAGTAGCTGTGACCACAGGCAGGCACCACCATGCCTGAGTAATTTTTAATTTTTTGTAGAGACAGGGTCTTGCAGTGTCACCAGGGCTGTCTTGAATTCTTGGCCTCACACGATCCTCCCACCTCAGCCTCCCCACAGTGCTGAGATTACAGGTGTCAGCCATTGCACCCAGCCACATAGCCTTTTCTGACCTTGTAGAGATTCGGTCTTGCTATGTCTCCAGGGCTCTCTTGAATTCTTGGCCTCCCTCTTAGAAGGACCCCTGTGATTACATTAGGTGCACCTGGATGATCCAGGCCTTGCTCCACATCTCACAATCCATACGTTGGCTGGGTGTGGTGGCTCATACCTGTCACCAAAGCACTTTGGGAAGCTGAGGCTGGAGGATCGCTTGTCAGGCCAGGAGTTCAAGACCAGTCTGGGCAAAATAGTGAGACCCCTGCTATGGTTTGGATTTGTATCCCTGCCCAAATCTCACACCGAATTGTAATTCCCAGTTTAGGAGGAGAGACCTGCTGAGAGGTGATTGAAACATGGGGACAGAGTTCCCCCTTGCTGTTCTTGTGATAGTGAGTGAGTTCTCATGAGATCTGGTTGGTTTAAAAGTGTGTAGCACCTTCCCCTTCTCTCCCTTCCTCCTGCTCCGGCTATGTAAGAGGTGCCTGCTTCCCTTTCACCTTCTTCTGGCCGTGTAAGACCTGCCTGCTTCCCTTTAACCTTCTGCCATGTTTGTAAATTTCCCAAGGCCTCCCAGCCATGCCTCCTGTACAGCCTGTGGAACTGTGAGTCAATTAAACCTCTTTTGTTTATAAATGACCCAGTCTCAGGTAGTTCTCTATAGCAATACAAGAATGGACTAATACAACCTCCATCTCTACAAAATAAAAAATTATTTGAATTACCTGGGCCTGGTGGTGCACACCTGTAGTCCTTGCTATTCTGGAGACCGAGGCAGGAGGATCATTTGAACCTGGGAGTTTGAGGCTGCAGTGAGGTATGATCACATTATTACACTCCAGCTTGGGCAACAGAGTGAGCTGCTAACTAAATGATAATAATAATAATAATCTTTATGTTAATTATATTTACAAAGCTCATTTTGCCATGTAAAATAATATATTCCCAAGAGATTCAGGTGTGGGCATATTTGGGGGACCATTATTCAGCCTGCTGTCTCCCTCTTTAGCACATCTTCCTTTTCCATAGTCCTTCTGGTCCCACCTAACAGCAATTGATCATCTTAGCTGAAATCACACTATCTCTCAATGCACACAGCCCCAGGACTTTGTTTGTCCCAGCATTTATTCAATCATTCATTCAATTGCTAAATATTCATTGAGAAGCATTATATTCCGGGCACTGAATTATCTGCTATGGAAAGACTTTGTATTTGCAATGCTTAAAAAAAAATCTTAGCTGAGCATGGTGGTGTAATCCCAGTTACTTGGGAGGCTGAGGTAGGAGAATTGCTTGAACCGGGACCTGGGAGGCAGAGGTTGTAGTGAGCCAAGATTGTGCCACACACTCCAGCCTGGGCTATGGAGTGAGAGTCCATCTCTAAAAAAAAAAAAAATCTAAGGCCACATGCAGTGGCTCACACCTGAAATCCCAGCACTTCAGTAGGCTGAGGCGGGTGGATCACCTTAGGTCAGGTGTTCAAGACCAGTCTGGCCAACATGGCAAAACCCCATTTCTGCTAAAAAATACAAAAATTAGCCGGGTGTGGTGGTGGGTGCCTATAATCCTAGCTACTTGGAAGGCTGAGGCAGGGAGAATTGCTTGAATCTGGGAGGCGGAGGTTAAAGTCAACCGAGATCACACCACTGCACTCCAGCCTTGGCAACAGAGGGAGACTCCATCTCAAAAAAAAAAAAAAAAAAAATCTAATCCCTGCCTAAAATAAAGAAAGTACTTACGGTCTATGAAAAAAAGGAAAATTTCCCTAATCAGTCATACACAATTACTTTAAATAAATTTGTTAGAAAACTAGAGCAAAATTGGGTTTCTAGGAAAAAATTCTTATGGTCTACAAAAAAAAAACCCAAATTATTTCTACACAATTCCTTTAACTAAATTTGTTAGAAAAAAAAAATACAGCAACATTGGGTTTCCACAAAGGAGACTGGGAGCTGCAGAGTGGAGTAGGGGAGGAACTAGGATGCTTAAGTTACCTTTGAATTTCAGATAAACGATGAATACGTTGTTAGTATAAGTATGCCCCATGCAATAAGTGGGGACATACTTATATTAAAAACTTCTTCATTGTTTGCCTGAAATTCAAAGTTAACTGAGTACCCTGTATTTTTAAAATCTATTTTGCTGGCCGGCCACGGTGGCTCACACCTGTAATCCCAACACTTTGGGAGGCCAAGGTTGGGAGGATCGCTTTGAGCCCAGGAGTTTGAGACCAGCCTGGGCAACGTGGTGAGACTCCATCTTTACCAAAAATACAAAAAAAGAAAAAAATTAGCTGATGTGGTGGCACTCACCTGTAGACCCAGCTACTCGGGGGCCTGAGTGGAAGGATGACTTGGGCCCAGAAGTTTGAGGCTGCAGTGAGCTATGATTGTGCCACTGCAGCCAAGAATTTTGGATTCTCAGGGGTAGGTTCAATTCCTGTGATTCTAGAAATAAGAGGATTTTAACCTGTATAATTTACTCTATCAAAGTAATTCTTTTTCAGACATATTTCTTATGTTTGAGGTGAGTCCGAGTGACAGAGTGAGAACCTGTCTCAAAAGAAAAAAAATTCTGATACCAATTGAAAACAAATAAAAATTTTTCAAAATTAGGGCAGGCACGGTGGCTCACACCTGTAATCCCAGCACTTGGGGAGGCCGAGGCGGGTGGATCACCTGAGGTCAGGAGTTTGAGACCAGCCTGGCCAACATGCTGAAACCCCATCTCTACTAAAAATACAAAATTAGCCGGGCGTGGTAGTGCATGCCTGTAGTCCCAAATACTTGGGGGACTGAGGCAGGAAAATTGCTTGAACCCGGGAGGCAGAGGTTGTAGCGAGCCGAGATCACACCATTGCACTCCAGCTTGGGCAACAAGAACAAAACTGTCCCAGAAAAAAAAAAATTAAAAGAACATAAAGGGAAACAATTATTTTGCTAAATCTGGCAATACCAAAGGGATGAAACTGTTATTTACTAGATGCCTCCGGTGCATGTCAGTTCTCCCAGAACCCAGAGAGGTGAAGGATTGGTAGCAATCTCTAGAGGAAAATATCCTCTAATATCCATGGCGTTCTTTAGGGACCAGCTCAACAGATTTACTTAATGGGAACTGAAAGAAGGAAAAATGAAGACTTAGAAGACTCTGATGATTTCCACTGCATTACTATACACTTGTCTCTTCTTAGAAGCAATAGAAAAAATAAGAATCAGGCGCTAAAGACAATCTATTACTCAAGCAAATGCTAAAGGACTCCCATGGTCTTCAAATAAGAGGAGATGCTCTAAGATAAATTAATTCATTATGTTGATACTTCATCATTTGTGGAAGCTGTGACTCAGAGCCCTCCGCAGTAATGAAGCCGCATGTGCTGTTAATATCCCCAAACAGTGGGAGATGAATGGAGAACATAGGGCTGTGTACGAATGAAAAAGAGGAGTTTTGTTAAGCGCTCTTTCAGCAGGGAATAAGTACTGATGTGGGAAGTGGAACTAAGCTTCAATTTACAACTAAGAATCACATTAAAAATATGTTAAGATGATTACAATGGAGCTTATTGTAGCTATTACTGTTTCATTTAAATGAATCCCAGTTTAATAAGAACCACCAAGGGGGCTGCCATGTCTAAAATCTAACTTCTCTTGCAAATTCTGAAATTTCTACTGACAAACAAAAGACTACATGGTGCAATTTTTTTTTTTTTTTTTTTTTTTTGAGACAGACTCCCACTCTGTCACCCAGGCTGGAGTGTAGTGGCATGATCTCAGCTCACTGCAACCTCCGCCACCCAGGTTCAAGTGATTCTCTTGCCTCAGCCTCCTGAGTAGCTGAGATTCCAGGCGTGCACTATCACGCCTGGCTAATGTTTTTGTATTTTTGATAGAAATGGGGTTTCGCCATGTTGGCCAGACTGGTCTCGAACTCCTGACCCCAGGTGATCTGCTCGCCTCGGCTTCCCAAAATGCTGGGATTACAGGCGTGAGCCACCATGCCCAGCCAATTGCGCAATGTTTTTAAGACCAAAAGGATTGTTTTCCAATGGAGCAGATGAAGTTAGGCCAACCCCTCAAAAAATGTAGCACTGAGGTTCTTTCAACATCTGACTCTGAGACTTGCTCATATGTGTAGACGCAGAGCGGGAAACTGAAGCATCTGCCTTCCTCTTTGTTACCTGAAATGAGACTGGCAAGGAAACGATATGTACTCCTCTCTCCTTCCTGATTTTCTTTTCTTTCCTTTTTATTTTTATTTATTTATTTAGAGTCAGAGTCTTGCTCTGTCACCCAGGCTGGAGTGCAGCAGCGCAATCCCAGCACTTTGGGAGCCTGACGTGGGCAGATCAGTTGAGGCTGGGAGTTTGAGATCAGCCTGGCCAATATGGTGAAACCTCATCTGTACTAAAAATACAAAAAAATTAGCCGAGTGTGGTGGCACATGCCTGTAATCCCAGCTACCCGGGAGGCTGAAGCATAAGAATTGCTTGAAGGCCGGGTGCAGTGGCTCAAGCCTGTAATCCCAGCACTTTGGGAGGCCGAGGTGGGTGGATAACGAGGTCAAGAGATCGAGACCATCCTGGTCAACAAGGTGAAACCTCGTCTCTACTAAAAATACAAAAATTAGCTGGGCATGATGGTGCATGCCTGTAGTCCCAGCTGCTCGGGAGGCTGTGGTCGGAGAGTTGCTTGAACCCAGGAGGCTGAGGTTGCGGTGAGCCGAGATCCTGCCATTGCACTCCAGCCTGGGCAACAACAGCAAAACTCCGTCTCAAAAAAAAAAAAAAAAAAAAAAAAGAAACATTTACAATCTATTTACTCTGAAATGTACAATCTATTCACTCTGAAGCCTGCTACCTGCAGGCTTCATCTGAGAGAGAAAACTTAAATCTCTCCCACCTCTTACTGTAATCTAGATATTCCTTCTGCTCATAATAACTCTTTCAACCAATGTTGCCCATCAGAACATTTTTAAATCTACCTATAACCTGGACCAAACCAATGTAAATCTGAAATGTATTTGATTGATGTTCCATGCCTCCCTAAAATGTATAAAATCAAGCTGCGCCCTGGACCACTCTGGGCACATGTTCTCAGAATCTCCTGAGGGCTATGTCATGGGCCATGGTCACCCATATTTGGCTGAGAATAAATCTCTTCAAATATTTTACAGAGTCTGACTCTTTTTGGGTGATGATTTTGGCTCAAAATGTGGCTACAGACTAATAAAAAATAGCTATGCTTTCTGCAAATTTTCTATACAATTTTTCTTTTTCTTTTCTTTTTTGAGACAGAGTCTCACTCTGTTGCACAGGCTAGAGTGGAGTGGCACGATCTCTGCTCATTGCAACCTCTGCCTCCCAGGCTCAAGTGATCCTCCCGCCTCAGCCTCCAAAGTAGCTGGGACTACAGAGGAGTGCCACCATGCCCAGGTAATTTTTGTGTTTTCTGTAGACAGGGCTTCACCATGTTGCCCAGACTGGTCTTAAACTCCTGGACTCAAGCAGTCTGCCCTCCTCAGCCTCCCAAAGTGCTGGGATTATAGGCAAGAGTCACTGCACCCAGCTAGAATGGGGAAAGTTTAATGTAGTTGATACTCATTATCCAAGATAGTTTATGTTCTATAATGTCACCAAGGACACTGAATTGGCGAATGTGGAATCATTGCTCTAAAGGAAATGCAGAATTGGGTTTCCCCAAGCCTCTGGTCACAACATTTTTATAAAGCAATCAATGCATAACCTGGTTTTATGTGAGTGTGTTGAAGAATGCCTTATCTAATACATACTCTTGATTCGTTGACGTTGAACTCACAGCCAACAGCTTTGTAACTCATGCCTGAACAAAGCTCATCTAACAAATGTACTTTCTCCACTAGGCACTTCAAAGCCTTCTAGCACTCAGAGACACTGGATAGCACTTCAGGAGGACACTTGGGGGCCTTCTTTTTTTTTTTTTGAGACAGAGTCTCACTCTGTTTCCCAGACTGGAGTGCAGTGGTGTGATCTTGGTTCACTGCAACCTCCACCTCCCAGATTCATTCAACTGTCCTGCTTCAGCTTCCAGAGCAGCTGGGATTACAGGCACCTGACACCACACCCAGCTAATTTTCGTATTTTTTAGTAGAGATGGGTTTCACCATATTGGCCAGGCTGGTCTCGAACTCCTGACCTTAAGTGATGACCTACTTCGGCCTCCCAAAGTGCTGGGATTACAGACATGAGCCACTGCGCCCGGCTGGGGGCCATTTTAAGCAGCAAAATCACTAACAAAAAGGACAGAACTGTGAAAGATGTGATACTAAGTAAATTACAGAAAAGACACTTGTTTGCAGTCTGAAAGCTGAGACAAGAAGGCAGAGTATGTCCGGGCACGGTGGCTCACACTTGTAATCCTAGCATGTTGGGAGACTGAGGTGAGAGGATCACTTGAGGTCAGGAGTTGGAGACCAGCCTGGTCAACATGGTGAAACTCTGTCTGTAATAAAAATCAGAAATTAGCCAGGCATGGTGGCACATGTGTGTGGTCCCAGCTACTCAGGAGGCTTAGGTGGGAGAATTGCTTGAGCCCCAGAGGCAAAGGTTGCAGTGAGCCAAGATTGCACCACTGCACTCCAGCCTGGGTTACAGAGCAAGACTCTGTGTCAAAAAAATTTTTAAAAAGAAGGCAGAGTGTCACCTTGTTGGACCTCAGCTGGCAATGAGTACATCATGTGACTTAAATTTTTTGCTGCTCTGTGCAGGTATATGTCTTCAGATAATGGGAAAAGAACCAGAAGTATTGATTGGGGGTTTCCAAATGCATTTTAGCAAAGTAGATGGATTTATAAACATGGAACCCGTGAATAACAAGGGTGGACTGTATGAAGAATTGTTCATAGGAGATTGGAATAATGAGGGTTTAGGTAGTAAGACGGGAACTCTAAAGAGTATACAGTCAGGTGCGGGGACTCACATCTGTAATCCCAGTGCTTTGGGACGCTGAGGCAGGTGATTAGCTGGAGCTCAGGAGTTGGAAATCAGCCTGGGCAACACAGCAAGACTCCATTTCTAAAAAAAAAAAAAAAATTAACTAGGCATGATGGCACGTGTCTGTAGTCCCAGCTACTTGGGAGGCTAAGGTGGGAAGATTGCTTGAGCCTGGGAGGCAGAGGTTGCAGTCAGCTGAGATTTCACCATTGCACTCTAGCCTGGGCAACAGAGTGAGACCCTGACTCAAAAAAAAAAAAAAAGTATACAAATAGTAGATATAAGGAACAGCCACTACCCATAGGACTGAGTTATTACACTCAAGGAAACAATGACCCCTGGAGGGCTGAAATCCTGACCATGTAGAGAGGGTACAGCCCAGGACCACTGAACAGCAAAGGCAGTTGCTGTGATGCCCTGCTGGCTTGTGGAACTTGCTGGAAATCTGCCCTTGGAGTAAACTTTTCATGGCAAGGTGTCTCACTGAAAGTACTCTGCTGCAAAACCGCCAGAGGGCAGTGCCAGGGGAAGCTGCCTGCCAATCTGTGGTGCAGGAGCTGGGCCCTAGAGAAGCCGCCAGCAGGAACCAATAGGCGAAACCCTTTCCTCCTGCAGTGTCTCTCCAGCGCCCTCTACCTGCAAAACTTAAAATAACATTGTGTCTCCTGGCAAAGGAAAACTATTTAAAGGTCTCAGATCCAATTTTACCCAGAAGGCAAAAAGGATGGATTTGGAGCTGGAAGGCAATAGATTTAAAACTGGCATAGTACTGTTTGATGTTCTTTCTTTTATTTTTTTAGAGATGGGGTCTTGCTGTGTTTCCCAGGCTGGCCTCAAAATTCCTGGGTTCAAGTTATCCTCCCACCTCAGCTTCCTAAGTAGCTGGTACTCTGGGCTCTTGGCATTGGGCCTCGCTGTTTAATGGTTTTAAAAAACAATTCTACAAGTATGAAAAAAAGTGTAATTAAGAAAGTTAACATTTTGGCCAGGCGTGGTGGCTCACACCTGTAATCTCAGCACTTTGGGAGGCCAAGGCGGGTCACTTGGGGCTGGGAGTTCCAGACCAGCCTGGTCAACATGGCAAACCCTGTCTCTACTAAAAATACAAAATTAGCCAGGTGTGATGGTGGGTGCCTGTAATTTCAGCTACTTGGGAGGCTGATGGAGGAGAATCCCTTGAGCCCGAGAGGCGGGAGGCTGCACTGAGCTGAGATTGTACCACCACAACAACCTGGGCAGCAGAGCTGGACTCGGTCTCCAAAAAACAAAGAAAATGAACATGTCTAGAGTTAACCACTCTTTTCACTTTTTGTGAATTTTTATAATCTTTTCCGTGTATGTAGTTTTTCATTATAAAATAAAATTAGATGCATGTTATACATGCTGTGTTCTCACCAGCCCTTCTGAGTTGGCAATGTCATCTTCCCATGTTAATAAGTGTGCACCTGCATCACTTTTTTTTTTTTTTTTTTGAGAAGGAGTCTCACTCTGTTGCCCAGGCTGGAGTGCAGTGGCATGATCTCAGCTCACTGCAACCTCTGCCTCCTGGGTTCAAATGATTCTCCTCCCTAAGCCTCCCAAGTAGCTGTGATTACAGGTGTCCACCACCATGCCTGGCTAATATTTTTGTACTTTTAGTAGAGAGGGGGTTTCACCATGTCAGCCAGGCTGGTCTGGAACTCCTGACCTCAAGTGATCCTCCCACACTGGCCTCCCAAAGTGCTAGGATTATAGGTGAAAGCCATTGCACCTGGCACTTTTTTTTTAAAGGTGGTATCGTAACCAATTTTATGGAAGTACCACTATTGAGCCAATTCTCTGTTATTTTGTTGGATATACAGTTTGTTTTCAATTTTGTTTCATTATAAGCTAATGCGAGTCTTATACTTAAATCTTTAACATAGTTATGTCTTTAGTTTACACTTTGGGAGTAGAATTTTAAGTACAAAACATAGGTATATTTTAAATGTTTTTGTTACTAAATGCCCAGTTCCATCCATCCATCCAGTTTAACACAATTGAAATATGTCAAAGGTTTTTTTAACAACCTGAAAATCTACCAGTAATCCGTGAGAATACTTACTTTCTTCTACACTAACACTGGATGTTATTTTATTTATTTATTTATTTATAGACAGAGTCTCACTCTGTCGCCCAGGCTGGCGTGCATTGTCACGATCTCCACTCACTGCAACCTCTGCCTCCTGGGTTCAAGCAATTCTCTTGCCTCAGCTCCCCAAGTAGCTGGGACTGCAGGTGTGCGCCACCACACCCAGCTGATTTTTGTATTTTTGGTAGAGACGGGGTTTCACGATGTTGGTCAGACTGGTCTTCAACTCCTGACCTTGGGTGATCTGCCTGCCTTGGCCTCCCAAAGTGCTGGGATTACAGGCGTGAACGACCATGCCCGGCCGGATGTTATAATTAAAAAAAAAAAAAACTTTGCTAATTATAGGCAAAAATGCTATCTCATCCATTTCTGCATTTCTTCGGTTACTAGTAATGTTGAACTTTTTTTCATGTTGAGTATTTGCACATTTTCCTTTTTATATTGCCTGTTAATGCCTTTGCTCATTTGTCTTCTGGGCACACAGTTTTAGAGAAGCCTGGGCACTTTCACGAAATGTAAATAAATCTGAAACAAATTAAACATAAATTATAGTTTAAAATGCCAATAAAAATTCTTTACAGCCAGGTGTGGTGGCTTAAGTCTGTAATCCCAGCACTTTGGGAGGCCAAGGTGGGCAGATGCTTGAGTTCAGGAGTTTGAGACCAGCCTGGGCAACATGGTGAAACCCCATCTCTACCAAAAACACAAAAATTAGCCAGGAGTGGTGGTGTCCTAGCTACTGTGAAGGCTGAGGTGGAACAATGGCTTGAGCCCAGGAGGCAGAGGTTGTAGTTAGCTGAGATCATGCTACTGCACTCCAGTGAGAGTGCAGTGGAGACAGGAGCGAAAGCCTATCTCAAAAACAAAAACAAACAAACACAAACAAACAAAAAGGTTATTTGAGTACCAGAAAAATTATCAGTGGGAATGTTTTCCCCAAGGTCTTGAAAATTAATAATAAGTCAACAAACCTTTGATGGTAGTGGCTGGTTTTGCTGTCATCTATTCTAGCTAATTATCACTGAAGAAACATTTTCTAAAACATTTCCAATGTTTCAGAACAGAGATTTCAAATTGATAGCCAAGGGATGGATTCATTCATTATTTACTTTCTATTTTTTTATCTGGCTTTATTTTTCTTATGGTATTTACAAGTAATTAATATACATTATATAGCTAATTAATTATCTCTCTATTATAGTAGGATGTAAGATCCACAAGCGTGGATCACACCTGTAATCCCAGAACTGTGGGAGGCAAAGGTGGGTGGATCACCCTGAGGTCGGGAGTTCAAGACCAGCCTGACTAACATGGAGAAACCCAGTCTCTACTAAAAATACAAAATTAGCTGGGTGTGGTGGTGGCGGCCTGTAATTCTAGCTACTCTGGAGGCTGAGGCAGGAGAATCAGTTGAACCTGGGAAGTGGAGGTTGCGGTGAGCTGAGATCGTGGCATTGCACTCCAGCCTAGGCAACAAAAGTGAAACTCCATCTCAAAAAAAAAAAAAAAAATCCACAAAAATAGTCAGGCACAGTGACCCAAGCCTGTAATCCCAGTACTTTGGGAAGCCAAGGCAAGAGGATCACTTGAACCCAGGAGCTCAAAGACTAGCCAGAGCAACATAGGGAGACCTCATCTCTAAAAATGAAAAAAATTAGCTGAGTGTGGTAGCGCATGCCAGTAGTCCCTGCAGTTTGGGAGGCTGAGGTAGAAGGATCACTTGAGCCCAGGAGGCTGAGGCTGCAGTGAGCCAGAATCGTGCCACTGCATTCCAGCCTGGGGGACAAAGTGAGACCCATCTCAACTTAAAAAAATCCACAGAAGGCAGGGTCTTAATCTCTTTTAATTATTGTTGTATCCCCAATTTTTAAAATACTGTGTGGTATATAATGTACCTTCAGAAAGTATTTGTTGAATCCATACATTCGGTAATTATTTATTGAACCCCGACTGCATCCTAAACATTGGACTAGCTAGACTTGGGAGGTAAATTGCCCCTGGGTCAATGAAGTGTCTTTTTCTTTTTCCTTTGAGACAGAGTCTCGTTCTGTCCCCCAGGCTGGAGTGCAGTGACATGATCTCGGCTCACTGCAACCTCTGCCTCCCGGATTCAAGCGATTCTCCTGCCTCAGGCTCCTGAGTAGCTGGGACTACAGTCATATGCCACTAAGCCCATATAATTTTTTATATTTTTAGTAGACATGGGTTTCACTGTGTTAGCAAGGATGGTCTCGATCTCCTGACCTTGTGATCTGCCCGCTTTGGCCTTCCAAAGTGCTGGGATTACAGGTGTGAGCCACCGTGCCGGCTGAAGTGTCTTTAAAATATGATGCTCGGCTGGGTACAGTGGCTCATACCTGTAATCTCAGTGCTTTCGGAGGCCAAGGAGGGTGGATCACCTGAGGTTAGCAGTTCAAGACCAGCCTGGCCAACATGGTCAAACCCCATCTCTACTAAAACTAGAAAAATTAGACAGGCGTGGTGGTGGGCGCCTGTAATCCCAGCTACTCAGGAGGCTGAGGCAGGAGAATCACTTGAACCCAGGAGGCAGAGGTTGCACAGTGAGCTGAGATCACGCCACTGCACTCCAGCCTGGGCAACAGAGTGAGACTTTGTCTCAAAAAAATAAATAAAAAGAAAAAAGACCAAGGTGGGAACCGTGGCTCACGCCTGTAATCCCAGCACTTTGGGAGGTCAAGGCAGGTGGATCGCTTGTGCTCAGGAGTTGGAGACCAGCCTAGGCAACATGGTAAAACCCCGTCTCTACAATAATACAGAAAAACTAGCCAGTCATAATGATGTGCTTCTGTGATCCCAGCTACCGGGGAGGCTGAGGTGGGAGGACCACTTGAGCCTAGGAAGCGGAGGTTGCAGTGAGCTGAGTTCACGCCACTGCACTCCAGCCTGGGTGACAGAGTGAGACCCTGTCCCAAAAAAAAAAAAAAAAAAAAAAAAAAAGACCAAGGGGATAATGACAGCCAAAGACCAATGAGATAGGCAGGGACCATATAATACTCCTGGGCCAAGTGAAGGATGCATGCTTTATTCCATGAACAGCTGAAAACTTGTGAGCAGATGATCTGATTTCTACATTTAACAGATGACTCTGGTTTCTGTATTAAGAATGGTTTGGCTACAGAGACTGCTTAGATATGGCAGTAGTCAAGGTGGTGGCAACGGAAATAGAGATGCAGACAGCTTTGAGAGATATTTAGGAGGTAGAAGTGGCAACACTGATTGGGAGGGGTTGGAGAAGGGAAAATGTGTGTGAGAGGAAGAATCTCGGATTCTGGGTGTGAATAGCTATGTGGAGGATGGGGAGCTTTTTTGGGATCAGGAATGTGAGAGTCCCTGGCTTAGGGTGGAAGAGTTCAGTGCTATGAGGGCACAGCTATAAATGTGAATAACGGAAACAGAAGTTTCAGAAGGAATGAGTACTCTTACCACCATAGCAGGTGCTCTGATTTTATGTATATATAAATTTTTTTTTTTTTTAAGAATTTTTTGGCTGGGCGCGGTGGCTCACACCTGTAATCCCAGCACTGTGGGAGGCTGAGTCAGATCGATCATTTGAGAGCAGAAGCTCTAGACCAGCCTGGGCAACATGGCGAAACCCCGTCTCTACTAAAAATAGAAAAACTAGGCTCATGCCCATAGTCTCATCTACTCGGGAGGCTGAGGCGCAAGAATCGTTTGAACCTGGGAGGTGGAGGTTGCAGTAAGCCCATATCTTGCTACTGCACTTCAGCCTCAGCAACAGAGTGAGACTCCATCCCAAAAAAAAAAAAATCGTTTACCCAGTAGTAAATAACCAACCAATGCTCTGATATATTTAAATCGACTTTGTTGAAGTATATTTTACATAATATAATTTAATAAAATTCAGCCATATTACATGTACAGTTCAACAGGTTTTGACCAATGTATATACCTGTGTAACCATCACCATGATTAAAATACAGAGCTCTTCTGTCACCTTCAAAAATTCCCCAGCATCCCTTGGTAGTGAATTCCCCCTCCACCGTAGCCCCAGGCTTTCTGTCATTATAGTTTGCATCTAGAATTCCATATAAATTAAACTATAGAGCATATCTACAGTCTACATACAATATATGTATTCACTGGTATCTAGCTTTTTAAAAAATGTCCTTGGAGACAGGGTCATGCTCTGTCACCCAGGCTGGAGTGCAGGGGTGCAATCACAGCTCACTGCAGTCTCAACATCTCAGGCTTGAGCAGTCCTCCACTGCCAGCTAATTTGTTTTGGTAGAGACTGGGTCTCTCTATGTTGACTAGGCTGGCCTCAAATTCCTGGGCTCAAGTGAACCTCCCATCTTGGCCTCCCAAAGTGTTGAGATTACAGGATCTGGGCCATGTATCTGTCTTCTTTCACTCAGCATAATGTTTTTAAGATTAATCTATGACAGGGATCAGCAAACTAGGGCCTGGGGGCCAAATGTGGCCCAGTACCTGATTATGCAAAGGCCCAAGAGCTCAGCATAACTTTATATTTTTAAGTGATTGAAAAAAAGTCAAAGAAGAGTATTATGTGACACAGGTAAATTAAATGAAACCCAGAATCCAGTGTCTGTAATTAAAGCTTTATTGGAACACAGCAACACTCATTTGTTTACATACTGTCTATGGCTGTTTTCATGCTACAGAATCAAATAGTTGGGACTGAGATTGCAAGAACCTAAGCTATGGCTTGCAATGTCTGAATGATTTACAACCGGGCTCTTCACAGAAAAAGTCTGCCAACTCCTAATCTGTGGTGTCCCATGGATCAGTAATTGACTCTTTTTTATTGTAGTATCGTATTCCATTCCGTCGTAGGGATAGGCCACAGTTTGTTTACCTGTCTGTTGATGGACATTTCAGTTACTGCCTAATTATCCTTAATTCATGTGATGTGCTCTGATGTTTTGCATTCTATTTCCATTTTTTTTTTAAATTGCTGCTCATGACCCAATGGTTGATTTCACAACCCACTGATGAAGTACTCTCAGTTTGATATAGGTGTTAACTGAAATAATGAAGGATCAAAGTGTGTAGAAGAAATCAAAAGGGCTTTCCAGGCCGGGCATGGTGGCTCACGCCTGTAATCCCAGCACTTTGGGAGGCTGAGGCAGGTGGATCACCTAAGGTCAGGAGTTCAAGACCAACCTGGCCAATTTGGTGAAACCCCATCTCTACTAAAAATACAAAAATTAGCCAGGTAGGGTGGCACATGCCTGTAATCCCAGCTACTCGGGAGTCTGAGGCAGGGGAATCCCCTGAACCTAGGGGGCACAGGTTGCAGGGAGGCAAGGATATTGTGCCATTGCATTCCAGCCTGGGCAACAGAACAAGAGTCTGTCTCAAAAAAAAAAAAGTCTTGCCAGCTGAGTGCTGAGGAAATCCAACAATTAAACATTGGGTGGAGGACGAAGAAATTGCAAAAGACATTGAGAAGGAACAGGTGGAAAGGGAAGGTGACAATCCAAAGGATTTGATATTGTGGGAAGCATGGAAAGCCAGTTTCAAAAAGAAGGTGATCATCTGGTTCTAGGGCTGCCGAGAGCAGGTGTGATGGACTGAGAAGGATGGACTGAGATGGTTTTAGTGAGACTCGTTTGGTGGATGGAACAAAGCTGAAGGTGGTTGGAGATGAGTTGGTGGTAGGTGTGTGATGAGAAAACTGAGACCATTAGGTGTGACCAGAGGGCATGTGGATGAAGATAAGTTTTTATTAGCCTGTTTTTTGATGTAAGAATCATAAGAATGTTAACAAACAATAAAAGGCAAGTATAACCAGAATTTTGCAGATGAGGAAACTAATATATGAAGATGTTAAGTAACTTGCCCAAGGAGCTTTCACTTAAACAGCTTAAAAAATGAGTCCAGGCCGGGTGGGTGGCTCACCCCTGTAATCCCAGCACTGTGGGAGGCTGAGGTGGGCAGATCACGAGGTCAAGAGATTGAGACCATGCTGGCCAACATCGTGAAACCTGGTCTCTACTAAAAAATACAAAAATTAGCTGCGAGTGGTGGTGCGCGCCTATAGTCCCATCTACTTGGGAGGCTAAGGCAGGAGAATCACTTGAACCCGGGAGGTGGAGGTTACAGTGAGCCCAGATTGCGCCACTGCACTCCAGCCTGGTGACAGAATGGACTCCATTTCAAAAAAAGAATCCAGTTATACTTGTAGCTACAATCTGAGCTCTAACCCATGGGCTGTATTATGAACAAGGGAAAAACCTGGCCCACGCATAATCCAATTTTTGTACCTTCAGGCCAGGTGCAGTGTCTCACACCTGTAATCTCAGCACTTTGGGAGGCTAAGGTGGGCAGATCACTTGAGGTCAGGAGTTCAAGATCAGCCTGTCCAACATAGTGAAACCCTGTTTCTACTAAAAGTAAAAAATTAGCCGGGATAGTGGCGTGGGCCGTGTGTAATCCCAACTACTCACTCAGGAGACTAAGGCAGGAGAATCACTTGAATCCAGGAGCTAGAGGCTGCAGTGAGTTATGATTGCACCACTGTACTCCAGCCTGGGTGACAGAGTGAAAATCCATCTCAAAAAAAAATTAAGGCTGGGTGTGGTGGCTCACACCTGTAATCCTAGCACTTTGGGAGGTCGAGGTATGTGGATCACTTCAGGTTAGGAGTTCAAGACCAGCCTGGCCAACATGGTGAAACCCCATCTCTACTAAAAACACAAAAATTTAGCTGAGCGTGGTGGCTCCTGCCTGTAATACCAGCTACTTGGGAGGCTGAGGCAGGATAATTGTACGAACCCCGGAGGCGGAGGTTGCAGTGAGCTGAGATTGCGCCATTGCACTCCAGCCTGGGGGACAAGAGCGAAACTTTGTCTCAAAAATAAATAAATAAATAAAGTACAAAATTAGCTGGATGTGTTGACACGTGCCTGTAATCCCAGCTACTTGGGAGACTGAGGCACAAGAATCGCTTGAACCAGGTAGACAGAGGTTGCAGTGAGCCAAGATTGTGCCACTGTGCTCCAACCTGGGTGGTGGAGTGAGACTTTATCTCAGCCCTGGCTTGGACTCTTCCAATCTGTTCCAAAACACAAAGACTGAGGAACCTTTCCAGAACGTACTGTTTCAGAATTTCTTTTGCTATAAAGGACTTTATTGGGACAATTGAATAGTCGATTGATTAGAAAACAGTATTGTATGTGGCCAGGCAGTGGCTGACACTGTAATCCCAGCACTTTGGGAGGCTGAGGTGGGAGGATCACTTGAGCCCAGGAGTTTGAGACCAGCCTAGGCAACATACTGAGACCCTCATCTCTATTTAAAAAAAAAAAAAAAAGGAAAAGAAAATAGTATTGTATCAATGTTAATTTTCACATTTCTTTATTGTACTGTTCTGCCTTGTGAAGGAAAATGTCCTGTCTTTTTGGAAATATACATTATTTAGGGATAAAAGGGCATCATGTCTGCAACCAACTATAAAATGATATGAAAAATGTGGCCGGGTGTGGTGGCTCATGCTTGTAATCCCAGCACTTTGGGAGGTTGAGGCGGGCAGATCATGAGGTCGAGATCGAGACCATCCCCGCTGACGTGGTGAAACACTGTCTCTACTAAAAATACAAAAATGAGCTGGGTGTGGTGGCTGGCGCCTCTAGTCCCAGCTACACAGAGGGCTGAGGCAGGAGAATTGCTTGAACCCAGGAGGCGAAGGTTACAGTAAACCGAGATTGCACCACTGCACTCCAGCCTGGTGACAGAGTGAGACTCGATCTAAAAAAAAAAAAAAAAATGTGTGGGGAAGAGAGAGAACACTAAAACAAGTGTGGAAAAATATAATGTTAACATTTGGGGAATCTTAGTGAAGAGTTTAAGAAAATTCTTTGTATTCTTGCTACTTTACAAGTCTGAAAATATGTCAAAATAAAAATAAAAATGAATGGAAGTAGGGTGATACGAAATCACATCTTGAAAACTTTCCTCAGGTATTACAAAAAAAAGTCTGACTTAGCTAGGTGTGGTGGTGTGCACCTGTAGTCCCAGCTACTTGGGAGGCTGAGGTGGGAAAATCAATTGAGCCTGGGAGATTGAGGCTGCAGTGAGCCATAATCATGCCACTGGCACGCTAGCCTGAGAAACAGAGCAAGACTGTTTAAAAAAAAAAAAAAAGTCTATGGTATAAGGGAATTCACAACTCCTGTCACTGAAATCAGAATGAACTTAACTTGAAGACTGGTTTCTGTGCCTCTTGATGAAGAACATAACATTATCTCTGAATATGCCCCCAAAACTTCATACCTGAATCGGGTTAAGCCTAGATCCAACTATGAGTTTGCAGGAAATACAGAGAACAGAGCAAAATCCAGACTACAAAAAATTCTGGAATAATAATCTGGAGTCTTCAAGGAATCAATTGCAAAGATTAAAAGATAATTTTTTTTTTTTTAAGATAAAACTAAGCTATAGCATTTGGGGATGCACGTTTGGCTGATAAAACACAAAGAAAATAAAAGGAATGATTACTATAAAAGAAAGTAGAGGCCAGGCATGGTTGCTCATGCCTATAATCCCAGCACTTTGGGAGGCCAAAGCTGGGGAATCACCTGAGGTCGGGAGTTTGAGACCACCCTGAACAACACTGAGAAACCCCGTCTCTACTAAAAGTACAAATAAATTAGCCAGGCATGGTGGTGCACGCCTGTAATCTCGACTACTCGGGAGGCTGAGGCAGGAGAATCACTTGAACCCAGGAGGTGGAGGTTGTGCTGAGCTGAAATTAGGCCATTGCACTCCAGCCTGGGGAACAAGAGTGAAACTCTGTCCCCACCCCCCCAAAAAAGTCGAAAATAGTTATTCTTTCTTGGGAGGAACTGGGGATTGTGTTTGGGAGGTATCCCTAAAGGATTTCGAAGTGCTTCAGGCCAGGCATGGTGGCTCATGCCTGTAATCCCAGCACTTTGGGAGGCAGAGGCAGAAGGGTCACTTGAGGTCAGGAGTTTGAGACCATCCTGGCCAACATGGTAAAACCCCATCTCTACTAAAAATACAAAAATTAGCCAGGTGTGGTGGTGCACGCCTGTAGTTGCAGCTACTCGGGGAGGCTGAGGCAGGAGAATCGATAGAACCCTGGAGGTGGAGGTTACAGTGAGCGGAGATTGCGCTGCTACACTTCAGCCTGGACAACAGAGTAAGACTCATCTGAAAAAAAACACAAAAAGAGAGAAAGGTCTGTTAGCAGCACATAAAGCCGTATGTCAGTAGAGATTAAACTTCCCCACAATTGATGGCTTTATGCCCCAAATCATATTCTGCTTATTGGTCTTCACTAGTCCTTAGAATGTTGCATGATAATTTATCAGCTTTCTTACCTGTATATCCAGAAGCCAAATGGTTTCAATGTTTTTTTTTTTTTTTTTTTTCTGGGCATGAGGGGAGTCACAGACTTGAGTATACAATGAAAACGATGGATGTTTTCCCCAGAAAAATGCCCTCATTCCCACACAAAATTTTGAGTAGTTTCAGGAGTTTCACAGACCTCCATCTGCACCCCAGAGTAAAAACCTCTGCCCAAGACAGTGTTTTCTTTTAGGGCAGAGACATTGTCTTTTTTTTAATTTTTATTTTTTTGGAGATGGAGTCTCGCTCTTGTCACCCAGGCTGGAGTGCAGTAGCACAATCTCAGTTCACTGCAACCTCTTCCTCCCAGGTTCAAGTGATTCTGCTGCCTTAGCCTCCCAAGTACCTGGGATTATAGGCGCACACCACCATGCCTGGCTAATTTTTGTATTTTTAGTAGAGATGGGTTCACCTTGTTGGCCAGGCTGGTCTTGAACTCCTGACCTCAGGTGATGGTCAAGAATTCAAGAAAATGTGTTCTCCAGTGAGGTATTCTGAAAAAAAAAAGAAAAAAAAAAAAAAAAAAAAAAAAAAAAAAA
>NW_022437136.1:859061-972058 GCF_009761245.1 Sapajus apella
AAAAAAAAAAAAAAAAAAAAAAAAAAGAAATTCAAGACAATGGAAGAGCAGCAGCTGATGTATTAATATTATTATTACCCATTACGCCTCAGCCTCCCAAAGTGCTGAGCTTACAGGCGTGTGTCACCACACCCAGCCTCTTATTCTTTTACATACTATTGCCAGCACAGCTGTCCAAGATGGTAGTCTCTAAATGTTTAGATAAATATAAGAAATAATCCAGTTATTTCCACTTTTTCATGTTGGGTTTTCAAAGTCTACTTTTCAAACAGTATAAAGTTAACTTTTCTAGTCTTTGTTTTGTGGAATCTATTATACTTTGTAATGCAATCCAGAGAAACTTGGAGGCCACTTTAAAATTTACTAGTTTCAATGATACCCATGCTGAGGTGCTCAGAGGGGAAATGTACTAACACATATATCAATGGATGGATATATGGATGCATATATGATAAAGCAAATATAGGGAAAATTAATTGTAGAATATAGGCAGTGGGTACACAGTTGTTCACTGTACAATTGTTTCAACTTTTCTACGTGTTTGAAAAATTTCTTAACATGTAGGAAAAGTGACTTGTTTTATTCAAGCAGGGGTACATTCAATCTTCAGTTTTAGATATAAATCTATCATTCCTTCTGTTTGCAGAGCGCTTTAGAGAGTCAGAATAATTCCCACAGTACACTTCAAATCATCACACAAGGTTTTGATAGCAAATAATTTTATCAACACAACCAGGCAATTGACTGAAAACAATTTAGATAGATAACTCAAAACATGGAGTTACTGCGCTGAAAATGTGACCCTGTTACCCAGATTTTGGGAGGAAGAGTATAAAACAGGAGAGAAAAGGAGTCAGATTTGTGGTTGCAGCCTCACTGTAGAGGTGAAGTGTTCCATTGATTGCAACCATGGTAGGTTATTTCAGTTTCCTTCATTAAGGTCTGAGGAATCTACTAAGCCCTCCCCATTCGTTAGAAACACAATGCAGTAAAATAGCAGGAGTGGCCAGGCATGCTAGCTCACCCCTGTAATCCCAGCACTTTGGGAGGCTGAGACGGGAGGATCGCCTGAGGCCAGGAGTTTGAAGCCTGCCTGGGCAACATAGTGAGACACACACCCCTTCTCTATTAAAATGAAATTGTTATTTTTTTTCCTTTCAGTTCATCGGTAACAAAATAAAAAAATAATTAAAAATTAACTTTAAAAAAATTTAAAGTAAAGTAGGAGTGGAAGCAGTATGTGGAATTATGGGGCTTGGGTCTGAATCCTGTGTAGATCGGCACCGTGAAATGGGGATAATAATGATCTCCCAGGGCTGTTGAAATAGGAAAATGGAAGAGCAGCAGCTGATGTATTAATATTGTCACAATTATTATTACCCATTACCTGACAAGTCATAATTGTGACATAAAGAGGAGGCTGGACCAGTTGTCTCAACAATCTTTTCCGTCTAGAATTCGGCGGGAAGGTCTGAGACAAACACTTCAGCTCAGATCAGCTTTCTCTCAACAGCGGTCATCGAGGAGCCCCCAAACCCCAAACCCCTAAGTCCCTGGGCGCCAAGAATGTTGTGGGTCCTGCGCATGCGCAAGGGTGCTGGCTAGCTCGCCCCCGGCTTAGCGAATAGCCTGTTCCATTCCCGAGGGTTGCCGACATGGGGGGAGGCGGGAGACTTGGAAGCCTGGGTCTGGAAGTGCAGGTGCGTCACTAGTTTTTCCAGCCTTTCACTTCATGAATAGTAATTTGTTATTATTATACTTATGCCTTGATGATTGCGACAGTCTGCTGAAAAGTGTGCGTTTGGTGAACAATTTACCGTGTATCCTACCCCTTCACCTGCGCACGTTAGTGAGGGCCGGCGTGACGGCCAGGTACGGAAGCCCAGAGGGTTCCGCCCACCGCCACGGGGCCCGCCCCTCCGCCTCTCAACCCGCAGGTTGCCCAGCCCGCGGCGCCGCCGGGCTCCTCCTCCTCCCTTCCGCCCCGCCGGCCGCGGGCGCGGGGGACGTCAGCGCTGCCAGCGTGGAAACAGCGGCGGGGCGCGAGAGGAGGAAGTAGCGCCCGGGACCGCCGGGCCACCATCGGCCGCCTCAGCCATGGACGCGTCCCTGGAGAAGGTCCGTACCGAGAGGGGGCGATGGGGACGGCACTGCGGCCCCCGGGCCCCCGCCTCTGAGGCGACTGTTTCCCAGTCTGGAGCTGCCATTGTGACCTGGGCAGGGGGACGCGGGCTAACGGGCCCCGCCCGAGGAGGCCTGGCTGCGAGGGCGACTGGGGCTCGGGCGCTTCGCGGGGCAGGTGTTTGTCGAGTCCCCGTGGGCCGAAGAGGCTGGCCGGGTTCCCTGGGGGCCGCGAGGGGCCGGGAGCCGAGGTCTGGGATCGTGGGGCCGACCTTGGGCCCTTTTAGGGTTCTGCGAGGGGCCGGCCTGAGCGCTGTTGGCCGTTTCGGAGGACGCGGAGCGGCCCCAGGTGCTCCTGGAAAGAAGCCGCAGTTTTTTCGGAGCCAACTGCAAACCTGTAGGTTTTCCTTGGCCTCCGAGTTAGGAATGAAAATTGCTAAATTAGTGTTTTTCCAACTTCAGCCTGCGTGGGAATCACCTGGGGCCTTTTGTAAAATGTGGATGTTCAGTCCCGGGGTTAGAACCTCTGGGGTGGGGACCGGGATCTGCGTGTTTAACCCCCACCGCCCCCACCGCTCTGCCCCACGCAGGTGATTCCGATGTTGAGCGTACGAACACCTGGCGAGAAACTCTGAGGTCCAGAAAGGGGTGGGTAAATTGCAAATTGAGCTTCGGGGATCGCAGCTGCTCCACAACTTCTTGGCTCCCACTTTTCCAGTGGCGAGGAGGGATCCCCATGTTGACCCGAAATCCACTGGTAGCAGCGCCTTCCTTTGGTTTCTCCTTGGGGGAACAGCAATGTGATGTACCTGTGTGACTGCTCTACCATGGGAAACGGCTTCTGCTTGTCCCGGCTGTAGGGCTTGTAAATGGGAGTCGGTCCGTGGGTTTCTTCACGGATTGTTACTTTCAGTACCCGACGTTCTGCCCTCTCTCAAAGCCCTTCTTTTCCACCTTGGGAGTCTGCTTGTCCAGTCGAATGCAAACTCGGTTTTTCACGCACGTGGCATTCAGGAGCAATGCTAGTGTTTGAAGACTGCTACATTTTTATTTTGAGCTGGTAGGAATAATACATTTTGTCTTTCAAGGCAACAGCTGCTGTAGATTTGTTCACTTGTCACTGGAGAGTTGAAGGCAATGATGTAAAAGTTGGGCCAGATGTCTTCAAGTTCTCATTGGTATAGCCTACTACTCGGTTGCTTAGCGTAAATTGGGGTGGACAGCAAGAAAAACAGGGTTTTCTTGTGCCATCTCTGGGGTGAATGTTTTGTTTTTTTGGCTGGAAATAAAGTCTTGTCCAGATGAGTGGTTCTTAAAGCAGGGGGCAGTTTGTTTCCCCAGGGACATTTGGCTATCGTTGGACATATTTTTGATTGTCACAATGGGGGCAGGAAGGTGGTGCTGGTAACCTAGTAGGTAGAGGCCACGGATGCCTCTAAACACCTTACATTGCACAGGACACCTCCCCACGCTGGACAGTTCTCTGGCCCACAACGTCAGCAGTGTTGAGGCTGAGAAATCCTGGTGTACATCATGTTTACAATACCAGCAGTTGAATACAAAATGATGCAGAGTGTTTTCATACGAAGATGGACGGGCTTCATGTGGTTGTGATTGGAATCCTAAAGCACTTAGGGTGATCTTTCCTCCAGGAATAGTTAGCCTTTATAGGAAAATCTGCAGAGTGGGTCAGAATCCTGCTTTATGACTTTTCTGGCATTTGATCAGTAGATTAAGGTGGTTGCTGTATTAATTGATGTTAAAAGACCTTAAACTCTGTCAGTGAAGATCTCAAGAGGAACTGAAATACCAGTATGTCTAATACTGGCATCTTCACAAAAATTGCAGTGCAAAAATTGCAGTGATCTTTTAGGAATTCAGAACATGTGGGCCAGAAGTTTCTGCCTTAGGTCAGTGTGAAAATTCTGAATGTAGGTTTTTCACAACTATGGGACTTAAACGTGTATATTACATGAAGTAATAGAGGGCCTTAGGTGGAATGAACAATTTCTGTTGGCGCTAAGTGGGCAGGAAGGAAAAAGCAATGCTATGAGTGTTGATGACTTTGTGTGCTGAAAAATAGTTTGAATCAAAGGGAAACATTCAGTTGTGTTAATTATTCCTGTTTCTTTGAGGAATAGAGTATGCTGCGTTAAATTCTACATTGTTAATATCAGTTTTCAGGAGCTATTTGAGCAGTTCGGAATGATCCCATTTAAACTGATCCTTGCATAATTTATAATGATTACAGAAACCACATTGTTATTTGATACCCTCTAAAATTTCAAATAATATCTCTCACTTTAAAATGCAGTATGTGAAAAAAACACAAAAATTAAACAAGATGTAGTATGCCATCATCATTTAGTAGAATCTCTCAGTACCTTTCCTTTGGTCCAAATATAATTCTGTCCCTTGCTTTTTCTGTAGGTGATAGATAAATGTGCAGATCTGTGATCACAGAGCCATTTTCATGTCAGGATTTGCTTTTCTTTCACAACAGTATCAGTTTTCTTACATCTGAGATTACTGATATCCCAATAAATCAGATAGGTTGATTGAGGAGGCAGGGAATTCAAACTGGGAGAGGAGTAGGGGCTTTGCCCCAGCCCCACACTGTATGTCCAAGGCATAAGGAACAAGGCCTTGTAGCAGAGTCTTACAGTGTTTGCTTATGTTAATATTCGAGGAAGGAAAATGCCACTGGAAGTAATCACTATAATGCTGAAGATCTTAATAAGTTATTAAACACACCTCTCAGTAAAAACCTGTTAAATTACTATTTTTGAGACAGGATCTCAATCTGTCACCCAGGCTGGAGAGCCGTGGTGCAATCTCGGCTCACTGTAATCTCCGTCTCCAGGGCTCAGGTGATTCTAGAGTCTCAGCCTCCTGAGTGCTGGGACTATAGGCACTCACCCCCACACCCAGCTAATTAATTTTTTTTTTTTTTTTCTGTAGTGACAAGGTCTCACTGTATTGCCCAGGCTGGTCCCAAACTCCTGATTCAAGCCATCCTCTTGCATTAGCACCCAAAGTGCTGGGACTAAAAACCTGAGCCACCATGCCAGGCCAAAACCCACTTGAAACCTGTAGAATAGCCCAGACATTTTTCTGTTGGTTAAAAAATCTCATTCTCCCTAAGTATTATGTTTAGACAAGGTGGACTGCATTTGCTTTGCATTTACTTTAATTCCATCCTTGTGCAGACTTGGAGCAGTTTGTCAGCATCAGCACTACTGATATTTTGGGTCAGATAATTCTCTGTTGTGAGGGCTGACCTGTGTATGGCAGGATGCTTTGCAGTGTTCCTGACCTCCACTCAGTAGATGATAGTCGCACCCCCTACCCCGAGTTGTGACAATAAGAAATGTCTCCAGATGGAGGCAATTGTCCCCCGAAGGGTGGGGGGAATTGCCTCTGGTTGAGAGTCCCTGACTTAAGGAATCTAGAACTCCAGTGTTCAGTCTGGCTGTATTTGGCCGTTTACATTTAGATTAAAATTAAACACAATTTAAAATTCTTTCCTCAGTCATGCTAGCCACATTGCAAGTGCTCAGCAGCCACATGTGGCTGATGTTTGCTACACTGGGCAGCACAGACATAGAACATTTCCATTGCCAAAGAAGTTTCCACCAGACAGTGCTAAGAACTGGCAGCAGTTTTTTGTGAGGGGAGGGGTTGGGGGAGATGGAGTCTCGTTCTGTTGCCCAGGCTGGAGCTCCTGGGTTCAAGTAATTCTCCTGCTTTAGCCTCCCAAGTAGCTGGGATTACAGCTGCCCACCACCATGCCTGGCTAACTTTTATGTTTTTAGTAGAGATGGGATTTCACCATTTTGGCCAGGCTGGTCTCCAACTCCTGACCTCAAGTGATCTACTCCTCCGTGGCCTCCCAAAGTGCTGGGATTACGGTATGAGCCACCATGCCCAGCCAATTACTTGTTACATCTAATCCTCATCTCTGAAAGAGACAACTTTGACCCTGTTTCTGACCTAAATCACAACTCAGCCTATTTTTGGTTCTTGTACTCATCCTGAGCTAAGTTCTCCTTTCCTGCTCTTTGGGCCTGATTTTAGAAAATTCTTTGTCACCTTATTGTTATGCTAGAGGTTTATAGTACCATCAATGGAACATTCCTGATCCTTACTTACTGATAAGGACTCCCAGAATTTCGAGGTCTGCTCCTTCGTTTAAAAGCATGAGAAAAGAACTCCTGTTAGGCAAGGTTGAATGACCAGTTTTGGTTTATGGCTTTGTAGATCTTTGTAGATTTATATAGAAAGGAGAAGATGATAGGCTGTAATTGTAGCTTTCATATAAAGCCAATTCCAACATTATCATAATGTGAGGGTTTTACATACAGGTGCATGGCAGCTGTGGCTGTAAATGATTATCTAATACTACTGGGTGTCAGGGAAAACTGGTGGGACTCAGCCATAGTACAAAGTTTCTGATCCTAGAAATTTATGGCTTTGGTCATACTTGATTTATTCAAGGTTGCAGGGGTAGTCAGTGGCAGAGCTATTGATGGTTCCTATTTCTGTCTTTGCTTCACTATATCTAGGATTATGAGTTATAAGAAGTTGCTTGAGCTTAATGTCATCTGTTTTCACCTAAAGCAGAGCCTGATTTATAATTTTTTTTTTTTTTTTTGAGATGGAATCTTGCTCTGTTGCCCAGGCTGGAATGCTGTTACATGGTCTCAGCACACTGCAGCCTCTGGCTCCTGGGTTCAAGCAGTTCTCCTGCCTTAGCCTCTTGAGCAGCTGGGATTATTTTTGTACCATTCCCAGTTTTTGTATTTTTAATAGAAATGGGGTCTCACTATGTTTGCCAGGCTGGTCTCAAACTCCTAATCTCAAGTGATCTGCCTGCATCGGCCTCCCAAAGTGCTGAGATTACAGGTGTGAGCCACCACACCCAACCTTGATTTATAATTTTTATGAATTGAAGGTCAGCCTCAATTCATAAAAGGTCATCTGTGGTCAAAGCCCAGTGTTGAGTGCTGACAGAGACACAAGGTGAATAAGATGTGACCCCTGAAGGAGGCTATGTAAGGGGCATACTTTTTTTGGACAAATCCTTGTATAGTAAGGAGGGATAAAAAGCATAGGAATTAAGAAACAAATTGTGAGTGCATGGAGAAGTGACCAGAAAAGTTTGTGTGGAAGACATTCTTCGGGCAGAATATATAGCTCAGAATGATGCTTTTCGAGAGTTTAGTTGTAAATGTAATGCTGTTCTTTGTAAGTGTGCCTTATATTGCTGGTAGATAAAAATCAAGAGACAGGAAAGCCATTTCATCTTTACCTTTCTGATTAGATCACTTGCTAACATGCCCTAGGAAACACTGCCTATTAAAAAGCCTAACTTAAGAAAGCGTTATAACACTATCGAGTGACTGTAGTATGCCTCTCTCTCTCTCTCTCTCTCTTTCTTTTCTTTCTTTTTTCGAGACAGAGTTTCACTATGTTGGTCAGGCTGGTCTCGAACTTTTGACCTCAAGTGATCCACCCGCCTCGGCCTCCCGAAGTGCTGGCATTACGGGCGTGAGCCACCGCGCCTGGCCAGCATGCTTCTCTTTAGCAATTTTCTTTTTGTTCCAGAATAAGGGTGTGATTCCAGATAAAAAGTAAAGTGTTTAGAAATAGAGCTTTCTGTTGTATGGTATTTGTCCATCAGTGTAGTTATCTGGAAGCGTTTACTCATGTCATAAGGTCTGTATGAATCGACTCTGTGTCTTTGGGAACACAATTTTTTGGAACACAGACTGGATCTCAAGCATCTCCAACGTGTGTCTGAGTCAACTGATTGAAGGCCTTTTCCCTCCTTCAGGTACTGCTCTCTGTGACTGAGATGTGATCTGTGCTGTTAACTTTACTGCCTCCTTTCACTGTTGGGTATTTTTGCCCTTTTCTTTTTTTTTTTTTTTGGAGATGGAGTTTTGCTTTTGTTGCCCAGGCTGGAGTGCAGTGGCACGATTTCGGCTCACTGTAACCTCTGCCTCCCAGGTTCAAGCGATTCTGCCTCAGCCTTCTGCATAGCTGGGATTACAGGTACCCACCACCACACCCAGCTAATTTTTTGTATTTTTTGTAGAGACAGCGTTTTAGCATGTTGGCCAGGCTGATCCTGAACTCCTGACCTCAGGTGATCCACCTGCCTTGGCCTTCCCAAAGTTCAAGGATTATAGACATGAGCTACTGCCCCCGCTCCTGTTTTTGCCCTTTTCGTTCCTATTTTTCACCTCTTTTCTTGAGCAATTTATAGGGTTAAATACTCATACCTTATACAGTACTTGGCTAACCCTTTGCAACTAGGAAGATTATGATGCTTAATGAGCCAATAATTACAGTATGTCTTCATGTTCTTACAGACACACTTAAGCGTAGAGACCACGATGGTTAAAAATAAGACTTTCAAAGAGTATCCAGTTCTTAGAAGATGAGAGGAGACAGCTGGGCGTGGTGGCTCACACCTGTACTCCCAGAACTTTGGGAGGCCGAGGTGGGTGGATCACCTGAGGTCAGGAGTTGAGGACTAGCCTGGCCAACATGGTGAAACCCCATCTTGACTAAAAATACAAAAATTAGACAGGTGTGGTGGTGCATGCCTATAGTCTCAGCTACTCAGGAGATCATACCACTACACTCAAATGTGGGCAGCAGAGTGAACCCCAAAAAAAAAAAAAAAAAAAAAAAAAAGAGATGGGAGGAAACAAAAGTTCTAGTTCTTAATTACTGCTGTACTGTTGAATCAGGCAAAAATACCTACAAATGTAAAAAACTGAGACTCCAACAAGATAAACCAGGTTTACAAGTCACTGTATCAACTTGGAGGATTCCTGTCCTCTTCTCTCATCCTTGCCGTAAGGAATATTATGTTCCTGCTGTGGCTTCTCAGAGGTATGTATTATAGTAGACATGTGGTGTTTGGGGAACTTGTTTAGTGCTAGCTAGCAGACACTGTTTGCTTTTCTCCTGGGAGGAAAAGAAATGATGTTTGCAGAGATGAAGGTTGAATGATGATCCGTCTTCCTGGTTTGCCTTGTTGAGAAAGCTGTAGGGGGCAAGAGTAGTTGGTAAGTTAGGAACAGCTGTTCAGAGCTTTACCTCTTGCTTTTTATCTTAGCCGAAGAAAAGTAGTGATTTTTTATGTCTAATGTATATGGTGTACAATAGCATTTGATAACACCAAGGTCTTCTAACATGAGCAGCTGTTTTCTCTTTAATTAGCCCTAAGAGCCCCCCAAATAAGCCCTAAGAGTCCCCCAAATAAGAACATTCCTCTCCTGAAAAAAACCTTGTTGAAACTAAAGTATTACATATTTCTATTACTGATTAATGTTATCCTTAATGTACTTTTAAAAATACCTTATAGACTTTTTCTTTTTTTTTTTTTTTTTTTAAATAGAGGCGGTTCCTCTTAAAAGCCTTCTCGTTAAAGGCTTAGCTCTGTAACTTCCAAAAGCAGTTATTCATGTAGCATTTGTGAATTTGGCCACATTGATATACCACCTATACTATTATTTGCTTAATATTGTCTTTTAAATCTACTTTAAATTGATTCACTTCCCTTTATTGAGGGACAGTTTACATACAACAAAGATACCCATTTTAATTACACAGTTTGTGTTTTGGAGGTTGTATATAGCCATGTTATCACATGATCAAGATAAAAACACTGACCTGGAGCAGTGGCTCACACCTGTAATTCCAACACTTGAGGAGGCCAAGACAAGAGGATCACTTGAGCCTAGGAGTTTGAGGGCAACCAGGGCAACATAGTGAGACCCTCATCTTTATAAAAAATAAAAACATAACCAAGCTTGTTGGCATGCACCTGTAGTCCCAACTACTTGAGAGGCTGAGGTTAGAGTATTGCTTGAGCCCAGGAGGGTGAGACTGCAGTGAGCCACGATAGTGTCGCTGCACTCGGCCGGGGGTACAGAGTGAGACCCTGTCTTAAAAAACAAATCCCCTACCTACCCACCCAAAAAAGGTACAGAGCATTTCCATCTCCCTGAAAATGTCCCTGTGTCCCTTTACTGTAAATCCCTGCTTTCTGTCACTCTAGCCCTTACCACCCTCCCATCCCATCCCTGCCCCCCCCACTTTTAACCTAGATTTGTGCTGAACTGTAATGTCTGTAAATTCTGGGATTCGAGGTATTTTTTTCCCCAATCATGTAACAATAAATATATATATGAGTGTAAAATAGCATGATCTTGCCTCACTGCAACCTCCACCTCCTGGGTTCAAGCGATTCTCCTGCCTCAGCCTCCTGAGCAGCTGGGATTACAGGTGTGCACCACCACATGCAGCTAATTTTTTGTATCTTTAGTAGAGATGGGGTTTCACCATGTTGGCCAGGCTGGTCTCAAACTCCTGACGTCGTGATCCGGCTGCTTCAGCCTCCCAAAGTGCTGGATTACAGCCGTGACCCACCGTGCCCAGCCAAATGTATAATTTTTTAAATTTACACTTTGATGAACTGGTTTAATAGAGGAAAGTGTTGATTAGTGTGCTTTCAAAAGCTGAGAAAAATTTTAAAGTGGCTAGTGTGTTAACTCCTTTTTTTTTTTTTTTTTTTTTGAAGAGGGAGTTTCGCTCTTTTTACCCAGGCTGGAGTGCAATGGCGCGATCTCGGCTCACCGCAACCTCCGCCTCCTGGGTTCAGGCAATTCTCCTGCCTCAGCCTCCTGAGTAGCTGGGATTACAGGCACGCACCACCATGCCCAGCTAAGTTTTTGTAGTTTTACTAGAGACAGGGTTTCACCGTGTTGACCAGGATGGTCTCGATCTCTTGACCTCGTGATCCACCCGCCTCGGCCTCCCAAAGTGCTGGGATTACAGGCGTGAGCCACCGCGCCCGGCCAACTCCTTTTATATCTACTGTAGTTTCCACTTTTGGAAGATCTGATAAACAACATCTTAGTAAATAAACTTTATTAAAAGATTGTTGCCCAGGCATGGTGGTTCACACCTGTAATCCCAGCACTTTAGGAGGCTGAGGCTCATTTTATAAAACAAAAATCATTTGCGGCAGGAATTTGAAGCCAACATGGCAAAACCCTGTCTCTACTGCAAATACAAAAATTAGCCAGACATGGTGATGCGCACCTGCAATCCTTGCTACTCGGGAGGCTGAGGCAGGAGAATTGCTTGAAGTGAGCCTATAGAGCTCCACTGCACTCCAGCCTGGGCAACAGAGCAAGACTCTGTCTCAAAAAAAAAAAAAAAAAAGAAAAGAAAATTGTTTGTCTCGTTACTAGTAACTGTAAACATCCATTAAATGGTGATTTTTTTCAAACTCCAGGATACATCCTATATATGGAATGTCGAATCAGTTTAGCAGCAGTTTTTAAAAACCAAAAAAGATGAGTTATACCCCAGAAATATGTGCAATTACTATGTATCGATTAACAAAAAGAACGAAATAGAAAATAGAAGTATATTCCAGATGAGAGAGGCAGGAATTGTACCTCATACTAGGTTGACATAATTCTAGCCAAAAGCAAAAGTTTGTGTTGTTTTTTTTTCATTAATCTATGCAGCCTTATTCCACATAAATTTATAATATTCTATTAGCTTTTTTAAAAAACTGAAAATTGCTCCCTGACCTCCTATGTTATTTTACCTTGCATTTGATTCTTGACTTTTCCCCTAATATTTAAATTGTCAGAACTTTGAAGCAAGTTTAACATTACATGTGTAATATTTCTTCTGATAGTGACAGAGTATTTTAATATCCCATACTGTCCGAAAGTGATAAAAATCACCCAGCATAAAAATGATTCTTGACTAGGCACTGTGGCCCACATTTCTAATCTTAGCACTGTAGGGGGCCAAGGATTGCTTATAAGGCCAGGAGTTTGAGATCATCCTGGGAAACATAGCAAGACCTTGTCTCTCCAAAATTTTTTAAAAAATTAACTAAGCATGGTGGCATGTGCCTGTAGCCCTGACTGCTCAGGTAGCTGAGGGGAGAGGATCTCTTGAGCCCAGGAATTCAGGGCTCCAGCCAGCTATGATCACGCCACTGTACTATAGCCTGGGCGTTAGAGCGAGATTGTGTCTCCAAAAAAAAAAAAAAAAAAAAGATTAAAAAAAAGTGCTCATGAAGGTATCAATAGCAGGACTTGTTTTATAAAATGAGCTACCTTTTAATGTCCCAGTTCTGGCTGGGCACAGTGGCTCACGCCTGTAATCCCAACACTTTGGGAGGTAGAGGAGAGCAGATCACCTGAGGTTGGGAGTTCAAGACCAGCCTGGCCAACATGATGAGAACCTGTCTCTACTAAAAATACAATTAGCTGGATGCGATGGCAGGTGCCTGTAATCTCAGTTACTCGGGAGGCTGAGGAGGGAGAACCACTTGAGCCCAAGAGGTGGAGGTTGCAGAGATCCTGCTTGTGCTACTGTGCTCCAGTCTGAGAGACAGTGAAATTATCTCAAAAACAGCAACAATAACAGTCTCAGTTCTGTGGCCATGACCATATCCTTTAATGGTTCTCCTTAGGAAAGGAGAATAAAATCATACCAGCCATGCATCTGTGTTAGATATAATTGTAACAAAAATACTGAACCCACTTCATTACACAACAGAGTCAACAATACTTGAAATACAGTTTATAAATTTGCAGAGAGGTATAACTGTTTCTAAATTCTCAGCAATTAGCATCTATCAGAAAATGTGCATGTAGATACACTCCCTCTGTAAATGCTTTGTTGCACTTTTTTTGGTTTCAGGGTTTTTGTTTGTTTGAAACAGAGTCTTGATCTGTCGCGCAGCCTGAAGTGCAGTGGCGTGATCTCGGCTCACGGCAACCTTCACCTGCCAGGTTCAAATGATTCTTGTGCCTCAGCTTCCCGAGTAGCTGGGATTGCAGGCACATGCTGCCATGCCCAGCTAATTTTTGTATATTTAGTAGAGACAGGGTTTCACTATTTTGGCCAGGCTAGTCTCAAACTTCTGACCTCAGGTGATCTGCTCACCTTAACCTCCCAAAGTGTTGGTGTTACAGATGTGAGCCACCATGCACAGCCCCACTTTCACTCTTAAAAAATGTTCAGTTTAAGGGTTGGTGGAAAAGGAAAAACAAATGCTCTAGTCTGGATGATGAGTTTATGGTCATCAGTTGAGACTGTTGTAAAATAGAAATTTTCTATGTAGAGTTTTTCCTATGTGAAAACATTAATGAAGCAAGGATAATCTTTAAACCTTAGTTCTAAATATAATTTTTGAGTACGAGCTTTTTTTAAGTGTTGAGTTGCTTTATTTACTTACTGATAAAATTGAGAAGGTGTATTGTCCAGTGGTTAAGAGCACTGGTTCTAGAATTATACTTAGTTTTAAATTCTGGCTGTAAAGCGTACTATGATTTAGGGCTTGTGAGGAAGTAATGTGTGTAAAAGGGGTTAATTATTAGCACAATGCCTGGAATATAGTAAGCAAGCTAGTTAGTATTAGTAATTATAAAGGATCATAAATCTAATTGAATACTTACTCTGTCTGACCCTGCAAAAGGGATACAGAAATCATTTAACGTTTTTTCCCAGGAACCTGACATAGAGTACTGTTTTTCGTTTGCTTGTTTTTGTTTTTGTTTTGGATGGAATCTCGCTGTCACTCAGGCTGGAGTACAGTGGCACCATCTCAGCTCACTGCAGCCCTCGCCTCCCAGGTTCAAGCGTTTCTCCTGCCTCAGCCTCCTGAGTAGCTGGGATTACAGGTGCCTGTCACCACGCCTGGCTAATTTTTGTATTGTTAGTAGAGACAGGGTTTTGCCATGTTGGCCAGGCTGGTCTCAAGGACCTGACCTCAAGTGATCTGCCCGCTTCAGCCTCCCAAAGTGCTGGGATTACAGGCATGAGCCACTGCACCAGGCTTGCTGTTTTTTTTTTTTTTCCTGTCAACATTATCAAACAGCCTCCTTCTATGTACTGAATAATAGACATCTTTATAGAATTTAATTCTTCATTTAGGTTTGTGTCTGGCTGTTGCCCTGGTGATGTTTATAAATATCGATCATACAACTACTTTGGCATTGCCCACAGCTATTGAAGATAAGAAATGTGATGAAGAAAGTAGTAGCTGCCCTCAGTAGAAGCTTATGAATACATTGTTTTTAGTTTTAAGGGATCCGTTAATCTACAACTTTTCATAGAGCATTTCTTGGTTTAGATCTAATACGCTGAAACTGGATAATACTTTATATTTTTGATTATCCAATTAATGCAACAAACATGGTTCTACAGCATTGGAGACATAGCATGTTCACATTTACTCACCCAAACTTAACTATCTGTGCTGCTTCTCCTACCCACCCTCTCCTACGGGGCTTACCCTTGAAGAGCAATAACAACTTATTTATTTTTTAATTTTAATTTTATTTTTGAGATAGTCTTGCTCTGGCGCCCAGGCTGGAGTGCAGTGGTGCAATCTCAGCTCACTGTAACCTCCTCCTCCTGGGTTCAAGAGTTTCTCCTGCTTCAGCCTCCTGAGTACCTGGGACTACAGGTGCCCATCACCACACCTGGCTAATTTTTTAATTTTTAGTAGAGAAGGGGTTTTGCCATCTTGGTCAGGCTGGTCTCGAACTCCTTGGCCCTAGGTGATCTGCCCACCTTGGCCTCCCAGAGTGCTTGGGATTACAGGTGTGAGCCACCGCACGCAACCAGCAAGAACACTTTAAATGTAAGCCAGTCCATGCAGCGCATGTATACTCCAGAGTCAGAGATTCATATGGGGATTATGAATCTGCATTTCCCTCCTGCCTTTCACAGTGTAAGCATCTTGTCATTACCTGGGATTTTAGTGTTTATAAATGAGTATTCACACAATATGGCTTCTGAACCAACCATTGTGTGTGTGTGTGTGTGTGTGTGTGTGTGTGTGTGTGTGTGTTTGTTGTTGTTGAGACAGGTTCTCTTGTCCAGGCTGGAGTGCAGTAGTGTGATTACGGCTCACCAAAGCCTCAACCTCCCAGGCTTATGTGATCCTCCCACCTAAACCTCCCAAGTAGCTGGGTACCATATGCACGCATCACCATGCCAGGCTGTTTTTTGTACTTTGTGCAGACATGGGGTTTTGCTATATTGCCTAGGCTATATTTTGTCTATTCTTTTTTTTTTTTTAATCGAGACAGCTTCTTGCTGTGTCACCCAGGCTGGAGTGCAGTGGCGCGATCTTGGCTCACTGCTGCCTTGATCTCCTGGGCTCAAACAATCCTCCCGCCTCAGCCTCCTGAGTAGCTGAGACCACAGGCATGCGCCGCCATGCCCGACTAACTTTTTTTTGTATTTTTTGTAGAAATGGGGTTTTGCCATGTTGCCCGGGCTGGTCTCGAACTCCTGGACTCAAGTGATCCTCCTGCCTTGACTTCCCAAAATGCTGGGATTACAGGCATGAGCCACCATGCCTGGTGTATTGTATCTATTCTTAACTGAAATATTCATTATAATTCTATAAAAGAAATAGCTGTGTTGTACTTACAGAGGGAACAGTATGCTTATATCCAGTCTGGCATGCCTTCCTAAGGGATTTTCAGGGTAATAAGACAATCAGAGAATTGAGCCAACTTTAGACCCTTGGTCTAAAGAGAAGTCAAAATTTGTAGGAATCTGAATCCCTTCCTTCAGGAAGCTTATAATCTAATTGGAGAGCACATTTATAGTGGAAAGCACATCTGTAAAACAGTTCACAGTGAAGAATGTAAGGAATCATGAGGCTAAATGGTAGTTGCACATCATAACGGCCTCAGCTGCAGGCATTCTGTCCCGTTGTCCTCACAAATACAACCGAAGTTGTCAGGCAACAAGTCTAGATTTTTGGTTTAGGAAAAAAGGCATCAGTATCATTACAGGGTATGTGAAAGAGCAAAGATGGCTTTATCCCTAAAGGTTTCCTGGAATTATTGACTTGTTATTGAATAGGTGGTGAGAGATAAAAAAACACAAGGGTGTTTCAGACAGACAGTTGTTGGGAGCATGAAGGTGTGAATGATCAAGCCAAACTCTTTATGTTTTCATCTGGCCAGATGGTAGGGGACATATGGGAGTGTCACAGGAGTGAGGATCATCAGGAGCATCACCAGCTGACTCAGGGATGATGATAAATTCTCTTGACCATCACCTATTCCTCATTCTCTTCACTGTCAGCCCTGAGGCCTTTGTCTGGTGTTTTCTGACCCTTCTCATGCTTAAAATGGTGAATTTTATTGATAATACCTGTTTTAACATTTGTCTGTTTTATCTAAAAATTGGAGTGGTTGTGGCTAAATGATTACCTGGTAAGCCCTTGTGGGAGCCAGCGTGATGTAATAGAGGCCAGAAACAGGAGTCAGGGACCCCAGGTTCTGGCACCTCGCTGTCATTTGTTAGCTCCATGACTGTAGGCAAGTCACTTAACCTCTCTGCATTACCTCCAAAATGTTAGACCTGAATCAGACGTTTTTATGCTATATATATTTTTTTCTTTTTTCTTGTTTGTTTTTTGTTTTTTTTGAGGCAGGGTTTTACTCTGTTCTAGGCTGGAATGCAGTGGTGTGATCATAGCTTACTGCAGCCTCAAATTCCCAGGCTCAAGTGATCCACCTGCCTCTGCCTTCTAAGTAGCTAGGACTATAGGCATACTCCACCACACCCAGCTCTTTTTTTTTTTTTTTTTTTTTTTTTTTTTTGTAAAAATGGGGTCTCACTGTGTTGCCCAGGCTGATCTGGAATTCCTGGCCTCAAGTGATTCTTCTGCGCCTCCCAAAGCATTTTTTTTCAATGAAACTTTTTACAAATGAAACTTTACTCAAAACCTTGTTATGGGCTGGAGGCAGTGGGTCACGCCTGTAATCCCAGCACTTTGGGAGGCCGAGGCGGGCAGATCAGGAGGTCAATAGATTGAGACCATCCTGGCCAACATGGCAAAACCCCATGTCTACTAAAAATACAAAGTTTAGGTGGGCATAGTGGCACATGCCTATACTTCCAGCTGCTCAGGAGGCTGAGGTAGGAGAATTGCTTGAACCCGGGAGGCGGAGGTTGTAGTGAGCTGAGATTGTGCTGCTGCACTCCAGCCTGGGCAACAGAGTGATACTCCATCTAAAAAACAAAACAAAACAAAACAGACAAACAAACAAAAAAACCCTGTTATATAAAACAGAGCTGATCTGCCCAGTAGAGGATAGGGAGCTAGAAGCCCCAGCTGCTTACCTAATTACTTCCTTTTCCGTTCTCCCAGGGGCCTTAGGCTCAGGAGAACACAGCGGGGAAAAATCCCTGGACTAGATCCCTTAGGTCCTGTCTAGAATTTAACATTTTCTGAATCTTATATTGATAAGCAGAGTGGAATTTCTTAAAAACAATTTTGAGGAGGCAGTGCAGTTCTAAATACATACATATGGATGCTACAGTGTAAGATCTGCTAGCTACAGTGAGAAACAGGAAAAGATAAACACAGCTCTTGCTTTAAGCAGCATTCTTGGAAGAAGAGTAAGAGGGAACAAAAGAGCTATAACTTTCATAACACAACTCATAGTACACAGAGATTGAAGTCAACAAGAGTTTGCTCCCTAAAAATAATTACAGAGATTATGAAGAGAGAAAGGGAAACGAATTTGTGTGTTTTAATTCTGCAAAATTAAAACGAATATGTGTGTTTTAATTCTGTACTGCCAGCGCGGTGGCTTATGCCTGTAATTCCAGCACTTTGGAAGGGCCAGACAGAAGGATAACTTGAGCTCAAGACGAGCCTGGGCAGCATAATGAGACCTTGTATCTACAAAAAAGACTTTTAAAGTTAGCCAGGCATGGTGGTGAGCGCATGTACTCCCAGGTACTCAGGAGGCTGAGGTCAGGGGATCACTTGATCCCTGGAGGTCAAGGCTGCAGTGAGCCACGATCACACCACTGTACCCCTAGCCTAGGTAACAGAGAGTGACTGTCTCAAAAATAATAATATTTGTCAGAATAGCATGTCTTTGTATAACTGCCACATTGCTTGTATGAGGTGAAGCTAACTCACTTTATTATCAGAAGTGTGATCTCATCAAAGACCAAGCCGTCCAGCTGCCTTGGACTGTAGGTCCTGCGTTGCCAGTACCTTGGGGCTATATACAAAAGCCAGGATGAGGGGATCTTGTGGTTACCACCATGGGACTAGTAACTTGTCAAGGGGGAAGGTGACCCCAAGTAGAGAAGGGTAGGGTCCTTGGTTTTGGCCTCGCCTGGTTCTCCCCATAGTGAATGGCGAAAAATAATAATTCTGGGAAAAACTTTAAATTCTTAATTTTGTTTACTTTTTGGATGGGAGATAGGTGTATACATGGTAAAATTCAAAAGGAACAAAAGGAGCCTGGGTGCGGTGGCTCACACCTGCAATCCCAGCACTTTAGGAGGCCAAGGTGGACGGATCATTTGAGGTCAGGAGTTCGAGACCAGCCTGGCCAACATGGTGAAACCCTGTCTCTTCTAAAAATACAAAAATAAGCCAGGCATGGTGCATGTGCCTGTAATTCCTGCTACTCGGGAGGTTCAGGCAGGAGAATTGCTTGAACCTGGGAGGCAGAGGTTGCAGTGAGCCGAGATTGTGCCACTGCACCCAGCCTGAGTGACAGAGTGAGACTCCATCTCAAAAAATAAAAATTAAAAAAAAAGTGGCAGCAAGTGGGGCTGAAGGACTTTTACTTTTTCTGTTACACTTCAGTACTGATGGAAGTTTTAAGATCATGCATGTATCTTACAGCAAATCCACAAGAAATTATGCACTTAATTTTTCTGGGTGAATTGTGTTGTAGAGGCAATAGAGAATTATTTAAGTTTCTCCTTTTTCTTTGTTTTCCAGATAGCAGACCCCATGCTAGCTGAAATGGGAAAAAACTTGAAGGAGGCAATGAAGATGTTGGAGGACAGTCAGAGGTGAGCACTACAGAAGTGACCTGTTCAGCGAGTTCAGCCTGCTGCGAAGCTGGTGGCTCTGGCTTCCTTCTGTTAAAGATACCTCTTGGCTTCACAGTGTCACACATAGCTTCTACTGACTTGAAAGTTGGTATTTGTCTTGAGTAAAAGGTGCCTTGTAATTAAAGGATTTTGAAATTGAGAGGAAGGACTTAAAATTTTTAAATCTGTCTGTTAAGAGTTTCATTTACTTAATATATTGATTTGACTTTATAATTACTTGTTATATATGCAGGTCATGTAAAGCACCAAGTAAATAAGAAGCGGGTGGAACTTTTTGTGCATATTCTTATCTTTTCCGGAAACTCAAACTATACCTAAAACTAGAGGCAGGGAGATCTGATACATGTGTTTCAAATCCTGCCTCAATCACTAAGAGATTATAGGCAACATAGTCATGTTTGCATGTTTAGGAGTTAGAAATCTGATATGATGAAACAAATGAACACTTTTTGTTTTCTTTAAATTAGAAGAACAGAAGAGGAAAATGGAAAGAAGCTCGTGTCAGGGGATATTCCAGGGCCACTCCAGGGCAGGTAGGTGACAATGAGGATCCATACCTTTAGTTAAGGTGTAAATTTTTGTTTGTTTTTGAGATGGAGTCTTGCTCTGTTGTCCAGGCTGGAGTACAGTGGCACAATGTGGGCTCACTGCAAACTCTGCCTCCTTGGTTCAAGCGGTTCTCATGCCTCAGCCTCCTGAGTACCTGGGATTACAGGCGTGCGCTACCACACCCGGCTAATTTTTGTATTCTCAGTAGAGACGGGGTTTCGCCATGTTGGCCAGGCTGGTTTCTAACTCCTGACCTTGACCTCAGGTGATCCACCTGCCTCAGTCTCCCAAAGTGCTGGGATTATAGGTGTGAGCCACCCCGCCTGGCCTACTTTTCTTTTTTTTTTTTTTTTGAGACGGAGTTTCACTCATGTTACCCAGGCTGGAGTGCAATGGCACGATCTCGGCTCACCGCAACCTCCGCCCCCTGGGTTCAGGCAATTCTCCTGCCTCAGCCTCCTGAGTAGCCGGGATTACAGGCATGTACCACCATGCCCAGCTAATTTTTTTTTGTATTTTTAGTAGAGACGGGGTTTCACCATGTTGACCAGGATGGTCTCGATCTCTTGACCTCGTGATCCACCCGCCTCGGCCTCCCAAAGTGCTGGGATTACAGGCTTGAGCCACCGCGCCCGGCCTGGCCTACTTTTCTTAAATCAGTATCTTACCATCATTGATTTACGGTTTTAGTTTTAATGAACACGTAACAAATTTAAATAGACTTCTGTGCAGTATAACATTAGAAAATGGAAGTACCATTGGCTGATTGGTGATATTGCTGCACCTGCTGGCTTCTCTCCCTCTCCCGTTTGGGATTCAGTACAGGCTGGGTACAGTGGGCAATACCTGTAATCCCAGCACTTTGGGAGGTCACTTGAGCCCAGGAGTTCAATGTTCACTGTCATTGTGCCACTGCACTCCAGCCTCAGTGATAGAGACTCTAAAAAAAGATTTTTTTTTTAAACCGACAATTTTCTGCAACCTCATGACTCAGAAATGATACATGGAGCCAGGCACAGTGGTGCACACCTGTATTCCCAGCTGCTTGGGAGGCTGAGGCAGGAGGGTCGATTGAGTTGAATAGAGGCTACCCTGACATCACGAGACCCTATCTCTGAAACAAAATAAAAGTGATATAAAAATTCACCCTAATGACTGGTATATCATACTTAGTTCATTCTTGAAACCTGTAATCTATTTGGTAGACTGAGTTTTATTGTAAGAGCTATTTTAATTTGATAAGATTTATCGTTTTCATAATACAGTAAAGAAAAGGAAAATGTCAAATTTAATCACTTATTGTTTGGCAACTGAAGCAAATCTGTCACATCTTCCTCATTTGAGCTAGCAGGAAAAATAGCAAAAAAGTAAGTAGCTGACTAAAATATTCACAAGATGTTAGCAGTTAATCTGGGATTGATGACCCAGCCCACCTTCCCTGATACAACTTATTTTTTTTTTTTTTCCTTTTATAACCAGGAAACTGTGCATAAGTAAACAGTACAACTCCCTTAAATATCCTTTGACCTGAATGTAAACTGAACCAGGTTGCAAAAGAAAAGTATGGAGGAAGGATCACAGTGTGCCAGTAAATGTCACATCTAACACACTGAGATACTAATACTTTAAAACAGTCACTCCTATTCTTAGCATGAATAATGCCGCCTGAAGTGAGGCCCGAAGTGCATTTTCAGGTCAGAACAGGAAGCAGGGCCTATAAAATCTCGATCCAGGTCTACGGATGGAAACAAAAGGCTTTAAGGTTTTAGTCTCCTGATTCCACTGACGTTTCCCCAGGAGAGATACTCCCAAGAGCATCTGTAATTCTCAAAATGACAGCACGTTAAGCCACTGACTGGGAAGAATCACACTTAGGAATGCATTCAAGACCGGTAACCTCCCAGGCACAACTGAGTACCATACTTTCACGGTCTGAAGCCTCTCACGTCCATAACGTCCAGCTTGACGAGTTGGAATAGCATGTTCAGGGTCATGCGGCAGGTAGCCAAGGGCCTCTGCCTGCCCTAATCTCTACAGTGTCCAGGGCCCAGAGCCCCTCTCACTTGAAAGGCAGCACCCTGGGGACAATTGGTTTGGAGACATCATTTTGATGGTGCTTCCTTTGTTGAAAGAGGACGCATTTTATTAGTCTGTTCTCGTTAATGGAGGGATAGCTTTATGTTATTCCTCTTGCAAGTTGCCTTGCCATTGGTTGCTACTTCAGCCATTTGAATTCTTTCATAACTTTCCACCTCCTCATGTAATGAGCATTTCATAGCAACATATCTTGGATAGAAGTAAAATGTTTTTACACTTTAATCAGATCTCAAGTTTCACAGCTTGGGGAAGAGCTGGTAATAAATGAAGCTTACATTGTTAAAGGCTGTTACTCCCAACAGACAAGATTCATAAATGGAGGAAATTAGATATGCCAGTGGCATTGGAATAGTCTGTGACTGTCTGGCATTATAATAAGGAATATGCTCATTATATATTATAGGTACATATTATAAGGACTTTTGGGTCTTCTTACATACTTATTAAATACTCTCTGTCTTATACTCCAAGATTCAAATGAAACGTATAGAAATGTAGCTAGAGCAAGACTGGTGGCTGGGCACAGTGGCTCATGCCTATAATCTGAGCACTTTGGGAGGCTGAGGCAGGAGGATCGCATGAGCTCAGTGGTTTGAGACCAGCCTGAGCAACATGGTCTACCAAAAATACAAAAAGGCCGAGCACAGTGGCTCATACCTGTAATCCCAGCACTTTGGGAGGCCGAGGTGGGTGGATCACTTGAGGCCAGGAGTTCAAGACCAGCCTGGGCAACATGGTGAAACCCCATCTCTACTAAAAATATACAAATTAGCCAGGCGCTGTGGCGCATGTGTGTAATTCCAGCTACTCAGGAGGCTGAGGCAGGAGAATCGCTTGAACCCAAGAGGCAGAGGTTGCAGTGAGCCAAGATCGTGTCACTGCACTCAAGCCTGGGTGACAGAGTGAGACCCTATCTCAAAAAAATAAATAAAAAGACTGGTTACATTTATTAAAATGAAACTCATGTTTAGGTAGAAGACTTATTTAGCTATAAGTAAGTTTATATCAGAATTTATAATTTGAGCTTTGTTTTTTAAAAAGCATAAAATGTGTACCACATTCTTTGTCTTATAGTTACTTAAGAAACAAAAAACTTTTTAGCAAGGCTGGTTAGATGAGAACAGTAACTTAGAGTGGTGGGGTATGTGTGTTGTTCCCACCAACCTGTCAACTCCTTTTTTTCTGCAGTGGACAGGATATGGTGAGCATCCTCCAGCTGGTTCAGAATCTGATGCATGGAGATGAAGACGAGGAGCCCCAGAGCCCCAGGTAATGAACCTGGCAGCTTTTCTTTTCGAGTGTATGTGTCCTTGATTTCAGTAGTGATTGCACTCTGGCAAGTGGCTCAAATAAGAAGCTCTATTTCATTGAGTTTCATATGATACTAAAATATTTTTTTCATAAAGACATTTATATATAAGATATATTTTGTGAATTGAAGGCATTTACTGAAATTAGAACCCGTAGTTTCTTTGGTCTCGTGTCTTAGAGAGGGGTGGCAGAAGGACTAAAGAGTAAGCACCGTTCTGCTGCTGTGCTTCTGCTTTCTAAGAATTGCTGCACCTCTATTAATTAGTTTTCTCTTTAATTATTTTAATTTTAATGTTTTGAAATAAGTAAAATGTTCTATTGGTTCAAAATTCTGACAATAAAAAACAATATACAAAGGGAATTTTCCTTTCTACCTGTTTCTCCGTACCTGGTTTTCTTCTCTAGAGATAAACGTTACCAGTTTCTTGTGTATGCTTCCTGGGAGATTTTGTATGTATTATACGAAAGGAAAATGTTCATGCCCCCCCTCTCCGAGACATAATTACTACGCATATGTTCTGCACCTTGCATTTTTTCACTTAAGTCTTGGAGCTCATTGCATATTCATGCACAGTAGCTTTCTCCTTTGTCAGAGCTGTGTATTTTACTTGGAACTGATGAGCCATATTTTATTTTATTGGTCCCCTGTCATGTTTCACTGTCACTTTTGACATGTGTTCCTTCTCATAGAAGCAAGTGTGTCTCGAGGACAGAGTCCTGAAAGTGGGATTGCTGTCTCAGACAGTGTGTACTTGTGTAATTTGGATCGATCCTGCCAAATTTCCCTCCGTGGAGTTGTGGCATTCAGCAGTCCCACCAGCAATGTATGAGAGGACTTTATTCCCACACCTTCGCCTGCAAAGGCGTTGTCAGACTAAGTGATCTTTGATAAGTGATATTCTCATGAGAAATCTGATAAGCGTTTATAATGAACCAAGTGAAGTGTCTTTTTGTGTGTTTTAAGACCCATTTATATTTCCCTTTCTAGGAACTGGCTGTTGCCCATGGTCCTATTAGTCTATTTGTCTCTTTCTTATTACTTACAGTTAACAATTGTAAACTTTTTCCTCCTTATTTACAGTTTTTCTTTATAAGGGAAATTAGTTTCAATTATATACAAGACATTTTATAAAATCAATTTTAATTACATATGAAATACCTAGTCCCCCTTGAATTTGCTGTATTATTGCAATAAACAATTTTTATTTAATGCAGAGACTTGGGATTTAATTCTTTAAAAAATGTTTTTGGCTCATTTTACCTTAGCCTACCCTCCATAATTCCTAAGGCTGGTATTTAATCTTAAAAAATATTTTAACAGGGCTGGGTGCTGTGGCTCACGGCTATAATCCCAGCACTTTGGAAGGCCAAGGTGGGCGGATCACAAGGTCAGGAGTTCAAGACTAGCCAACATGGTGAAACCCTGTCGCTACTAAAAAAATACAAAAATCAGCTAGGCATGGTGGTTTGTGCCTGTCATCCCAACTAGTTGGGACGCTTAGATAGGAGAATTGCTTGAACTGGGACCAGGGAGGCAGAGGTTGCAATGAGCTGAGATCACGCCATTGTACTCTGGCCTGAGCTACAGAGCGAGACTCCATCTCGAAAAAAAAAATTTTTTTTTTTTTTTTTTTTGAGACAGAGTCTCACTCTGTTGCCAGGCTCCAGGCTGGAGTGCAGTGGCACAATCTCTGCTCACTGCACTCTCCGCCTCCTGGGTTCAAGCAATTCTCCTGCCTCAGCCTCCCGAGTAGCTGGGACTACAGGTGCATGCCACTTTGCCCAGCTAATTTTTGTTTTTTTTTTTTTTTTTTTGAGACGGAGTTTCACTCATGTTACCCAGGCTGGAGTGCAATGGCGTGATCTCGGCTCACCGCAACCTCTGCCTCCGGGTTCAGGCAATTCTCCTGCCTCAGCCTCCTGAGTAGCTGGGATTACAGGCACGCACCACCATGCCCAGCTAATGTTTTGTATTTTTAGTAGAGACAGGGTTTCACCATGTTGACCAGGATAGTCTCGATCTCTTGACCTCGTGATCCACCCGCCTCGGCCTCCCAAAGTGCTGGGATTACAGGCTTGAGCCACCGCGCCCGGCCTAATTTTTGTATTTTTTAGTAGAGACAGCGTTTCACTGTGTTGGTCAGGATGGTCTCGATCTCTTGACCTAGTGATCCGCCCGCCTCGGCCTCCCAAAGTGCTGGGATTACAGGCGTGAGCCACTGTGCCTGGCCTGAAAAAAAAATTTAATAGGAAATTATTTTAAAACAGTTTGTAGATACTCAATTTAAAAAGGGATATTTACCTCCTGGAACCTAAATTATGAAAATATTTTTCTGGCCGGGCGCAGTGGCTCATGCCTGTGATCCCAGCACTTTGGGAGGCCGGGGTGGGTGGGTCACCTGAGGTGAGGAGTTCGAGAGCAGCCTAACCAGCATGGTGAAACCCCGTCTCTACTAAAAGTACCAAAAATTGGCTGGGTGTGGTGGCGGGCGCCTGTAATCCCAGACTGGGGGGTTAAGGCAGGAGAATCACTTGAACGCAGGACGTGAAGATTGCAGTCAGCCAAGATCACACCATTGCATTCCAGCCTGGGCAAGAGTGAGGCTCCATCTTACAAAAAAAAAAAATATATATATATATATATATATATATATATATATCTCCGTCTCAAAATTTTCACTAAACTGTCAATACTGTATATGCTTTGAATTTTCTTAATTTATCTGAGTTTCTGCTTTCTGGGCCATTAAGTAGATTTCAAGTCTGACAAATTTCTGTGGAGTACTGTCTCTATGTTCTGTGTCCTTTTTTATGGTTTGACTCTAATTCTTTCTTTAAACTAATTTTGCTCAACAGAATCCAAAATATTGGAGAACAAGGTCATATGGCTTTGTTGGGACATAGTCTTGGAGCTTATATTTCAACTCTGGACAAGGAGAAGCTGAGAAAACTTACAACTAGGATACTTTCAGATACCACCTTATGGCTGTGCAGAATTTTCAGGTAAAGACATGAAGAGTTTTTAGTTTCCAGTGAAGACTTGTGAGTTGGGTATAGGCTGAAAGATCTTTTTTCTGGAGCTGTACTACTTGGGTTCAGATATCCTCCTCCTTGGAAGAGGTGCTTACCCTCTCCATGCCTGTTTCATTGTCTGTTAGATGGGGTAGTATTAATTTCAATTTCTTTCTTTCTTTTTTTTTTTTTTTAAATGCTTTAAGTTCTGGAGTACATGTGCAGAACATGCAGGTTGGTTACATAGGTATACACATGCCATGGTGGTTTGCTGCATCCATCACTCCGTCATCTACATTAGATATTTCTCCTAATGCTATCCCTCCCCTATTCCCTCACCTGCTGACAGGCCCCGGTGTGTGATGTTCCCTTCCCTGTGTCCATGTGTTCTCATTGTTCAACACCCACTTATGAGTGAGAACATGGTGTTTGGTTTTCTTTTCTTGTGTCAGCTTGCTGAGAATGATGGTTTCCAGCTTTATCCACGTCCCTGCAAAGGACATGAACTCATTCTTTTTTATGGCTGCATAGTATTTATTCCATGGTGTATATGTGCCATGTTTTCTTTATCTAGTCTATCATTGATGGGCATTTGGGTTGGTTCCAAGTCTTTGCTATTGTGAACAGTGCTGCAATAAACATACGTGTGCATGTGTCTTTATAATAGAATGACTTATATTCCTTTGGGTATATACCCAGTAATGGGATTGCTGGGTCAAATGGTATTTTTGTTTCTAGATCCTTGAGGAGTTGCCACAGTGTCTTCCACGGTGGTTGAACTAATTTATACTGCCACCAACAGTGTAAAAGCATTTCTGTTTCTCTACATCCTCTCCAGCATCTGTTGTCTCCTGATTTTTTTAATGATTGCCATTCTAACTGGAGTGAGATGGTATCTCAATGTGGTTTTGATTTGCATTTCTCTTAATGAACAGTAATGATGAGCTTTTTTTCATTTGTTTATTGCCTGCATAGATGCCTTCTTTTGAGAAGTGTCTGTTCATATTCTTCATCTACTTTTTGATGGGGCTGTTTTTTTTTTTCTTGTAAATTTGTTAAGTTCTTTATAGATTCTGGTTATTAGCTCTTTGTCAGATAGGTAGATTGCAAAAAATTTTTCCCATTCTGTTGGTTGCCAGTTTACTCTAAGGATAGTTTCTTTCACTGTGCAGAAGCTCTTTAGTTTAATTAGATCCCATTTGTCTATTTTGGTTTTTGTTGCCAATGCTTTTGGTGTTTTAGTCATGAAGTCCTTGCCCATGCCTATGTCCTGAATGGTATTGCCTAGGTTTCCTTCTGGGGTTTTTATGGTATTAGGTCTTATGTTTAAATCTTTAATCCATTTGGAGTTAGGAAGGGATCCAGTTTCAACTTTCTGCATATGGCTAGCCAGTTTTCCCAACACCATTTATTATATAGGAAATCCTTTCCCCATTGCTTGCTTTTGTCAGATTTGTCAATGATTAGATGGTTGTAGATGTGTGGTGTTATTTCTGAGGCCTTTGTTCTATTCGATTGTCTGTATCTCTGTTTTGGCACCAGCACCATGCTGTTTTGATGGCTGTAGCCTTGTAGTATAGTTTGAAGTCAGGTAGCATGATGCCTCCAGCTTTGTGTTTTTTTTTTTGCTTAAGATTGTCTTGACTGTATGGGCCCCTTTTTGGTTCCATATGAAGTTTAAGGTGTTTTTTTTTCCAATTCTGTTCAGAAAGTCAATGGTAACTTGATGGGGGTAACATTGAATCTGTGCATTACTTTGGGCAGTATGGCCATTTTCATGATATTGATTCTTCCTAAACATGAGCATGGAATGTTTTTCAGTCTGTTTGTATCTTCTCTTATTTCATTGAGCAGTGGTTTGTAGTTCTTGAAGATGTCTTTCACATCCCTTGTTAGTTGTATTCTTAGGTATTTTATTCTCTTTGTAGCATTTGTGAATGGGAGTTCACTCATGATTTGACTCTCTGTCTGTTACTGGTGTATAGGAATGCTTGTGATTTTTGCACACTGATTTTGTATTCTGAGACTTTGCTGAAGTTGCTTATCAGCTTGAGATTTTGGGCTGAGACAATGGGGTCTTCTAGATAGACAGTCATGTTGTCTGCAAATAGAGACAATTTGACTTTCTCTTTTCCTAATTGAATATGCTTTATTTCTTTTTCTTGCCTGATCGCCTTGGCCAGAACTTCCAATACTGTGTTGAATAGGAGTGCTAATTGAGGGCATCCTTGTCTTGTGCCAGTTTTCAAAGGGAATGCTTCCAGTTTTTGCCTGTTCAGTATGATATTGGCTGTGGGTTTGTCATAAATAACTCTTATTATTTTGAGATATGTTCCATTGATACCTAGTTTATTCAGAGTTTTTAGCATAAAGGGCTGTTGAATTTTGTCGAAGGCCTTCTCTGTATCTATTGAGATGATCGTGGTTTTTGTCTTGGGTTCTCTTTGTGTGATGGGTTACGTTTATAGATTTGCATATGTTGAACTAACCTTGCATCTGAGGGTTGAAGCCAACTTGGTCGTGGTGGATAAGCTTTTTGATGTGCTGTTGGATTCAGTTTGGCGGTATTTTATTGAGGATTTTCACATCAATGTTCATCATGGATATTGGCCTGTAGTTTTCTTTTTTAGTTGTGTCTCTGCCAGGTTTTGGTATCGGGATGATGTTGGCCTCATAAAATGAGTTACGGAGGATTCCCTTTTTGTGTTGTTTGGAATTGGTTCAGAAGGAGTGATAGTAGCTCCTCCTTGTACCTCTGGTAGAATTTGGCTGTGAACCTCTCTGGTCCTGGACTTTTTTTGGTTGGTAGGCTATTAACTGCTGCCTCAATTTCTAACCTTGTTATTGGTCTATTCAGGGATTCAACTTCTTTCTGGATTAGTCTTGGGAGGGTGTAAGTGTCCAGGAATTTATCAGTTTCCTCTAGATTTACTGGTTTATTTGCATAGAGGTGTTTGTAGTATTCTCTGATGGTAGTTTGTATTTCTGTGGGATCAATAGTGATAACCCCTTTATCATTTTGTATTGCATCTATTTGATTCATCTCTCTTTTCTTTTCTATTAGTCTGGCTAGCAGTCCCTCTATTTTGTTGATGTTTTGAAAAACCAGCGCCTGGATTCATTGATTTTTTTTTTTTTTGAAGGGTTTTTTTGTGTGTCTGTCTCCTTCAGTTCTGCTCTGATCTTAGTTATTTTTTGCCTTCTGCTAGTTTTTGAATTTGTTTGATCTTGCTCCTCTAGTTCTTTTAATCATGACGTTAGGGTTTTGATTTTAGATTTTTCCTCATTTCTCTTTTGAGCATTTAGTGCTATAAATTTCCCTCTAGACACTGCTTTAAATGTGTCCCAGAGATTCTGGTATGTTGTGTCTTAATTCTTAGTGGTTTCAAAGAACATCTTTATTTCTGCCATCATTTTATTATTTATCCAGTACTCATTCAGGAGCAGGTTGTTGAGTTTCCATGTAGTTGTGTGGTTTTGAGTGAGTTTCTTAATCCTGAGTTCTAATTTGATTGCACTGTGGTCTGAGAGACCGTTATGATTTCCATTCTTTAACATTTGTTGAGGTGTGTTTTACTTCCAGTTATATGGTCAGTTTTAGAATAAGTGGGATGTGGTGCTGAGAAGAATGCATATTCTGGGGATTTGGGTTGGGGAGTTCTGTAGATGTCTATTAGTTCTGCTTGGTCCAGATCTGAGTTCAAGTTCTAGATATCCTTATTAATTTTCTAGATATCCTTATTAATCTGTCTAATATTGACAATGGGGTGTTAAAGTCTCCCACTATTATTGTGTGGGAGTCTGAGTCTCTTTGTGGGTCATTAAGAGCTTGTTTTATGTACTGGGTGCTCCTGTATTGGCTGCATGTATATTTAGGGTAGTTAGCTCTTGTTGCACTGATCCCTTTACCATTATGTAATGCCCTTCTTTATCTCTTTTGATCTTTGTTGGTTTAAAGTCTGTTTTATCAGGACTGGGATTGCAACTCCTGCTTTTTTTGCTCTCCATTTGCTTGGTAAATCTTCCTCCATCCCTTTATTTTGAGCTTATGTGTGTCTTTGTATGTGAGGTGGGTCTCCTGAATACAACACACTGATGGATCTTGACTCTTTATCCAGCTTGCCAGTCTGTCTGGGTCTTTTGATTGGGGCATTAAGCCTATTTATATTTACGGTAACATGTGTGAATTTGATCCTGCTATTTTGATGCTAACTGGTAGTTTTGCCTGTTAGTTAATGCAGTCTCTTCATAGTGTCGATGGTCTTTATAGTTTGGTATGTTTTTGCAGAGGCTGGTGCTGGTTGTTCCATTCCATATTTAGTGCTTCCTTCAGGAGCTCTTGTAAGGCAGTCCTGATGGTGATAAAATCTCTCAGCATTTGTTTGTTGGTAAGAGATTTTATTTCTCCTTTGCTTATAAAGCTTAGTTTGGCTAGATATGAGATTCTGGGTTGAAAATTCTTTTCTTTAAGGATGTTGAATATTGGCCTGCACTCTCTTCTGGCTTGTAGGGTTTCTGCTGAGAGATCTGCTGTGAGTCTGATGGGCTTCCCTTTGTGGGTAACCTGACCTTTCTCTCTGGCTGCCCTTAGCATTTTTTCCTTCATTTCAACCCTAGTGAATCTGACGATTATGTGTCTTGAGGTTGCTTTTCTCGAGGAATATCTTTGTGGTGGTTTCTGTATTTCCTGAATTTGAATGTTGCCCTGCCTTGCTAGGTTGGGGAAGTTCTCCTGGATAATATCCTGAAGAGTGTTTGCCAACTTGGTTTCATTCTCCCTGTCACTTTCAGGTGTACCAATCAAACATAGATTAGGTTTTTTCACATAATCCCGTATTTTTTGGAGGCTTTGTTCATTTCTTTTCACTATTTTTTCTCTAATCTTGCCTTCTTGCTTTATTTCATTGAGTTGGTCTTCAGTCTGATATCCTTTCTTCTGCTTGATCAATTCAGCTGTCGAAAATTGCGTATGCTTCACGAAGTTCTTGTGCTGTGTTATTCAGCTCCATCAAGTCGTTTGTTTGTCTCTGCACTGGTTATTCTAGTTGGCATTTCATCTAACCTTTTTTTCACAGTTCTTAGTGCCCTTGCGTTGGGTTAGAACATGCTCCTTTAGTTTGGAGAAATTTGTTATTACCCACCTTCTGAAGCCTGCTTCTGTCAATTTGTCAAACTCATTCTCCACCTAGTTTTGTTCCCTTGCTGGTGAGCAGTTGTGATCCCTTGGATGAGAAAAGGCATTCTGATTTTTGCAGATATCAGCCTTTTTGCGCTGGCGGCTTCCCATCTTTGTGGATTTACCTATCTTTTGTCTTTGAAGTTGGTAACTTTGGATTGGGTCTCTGAGTGGATGTCCTTTCTGTTGATGTTGAAACCATTTCTTTCTTTTAGTTTTCTTTCTAACAGTTAGGCCCCTCTGCTGCAGGTCTACTGGAGTTTGCTGGTCGTCCACTCCAAACCCTGCTTGCCTGGAATCACCAGCCAGGGCTGCAGAATAGCAAAGATGCTGCCTGTTCCTTCCTCTGGTAGCTTCGTCTCAGAGGGGTACTCACCACATGCCAGCCAGAGCTCTCCTGTATGAGGTGTCCGTCAACCCCTACTGGGAGTTATCTCTCAGTCCGGATACACAGGGGTCAGGGAGCCCCTTGAGGAGGCAGTGTGTCCCTTATCAGAGCTCAAGAGCTGTGCCAGGAGATTGTGGCCCCCTTCAGAGCTATTGGGTCGGGAGGTTTACGTCTGCTGAAGCTGAATCCGTAACTGCTCCTTTTCCCAGGTGCTCTGTCACAGGAAGGTGGGGCCTCTATATTTAAGTCTCTCATGGGCTGCTGCCTTTTTTCAGAGATGCCCTGCCCAGCAAGAACGGAGTCCAGTGACACAGTCTACCTGCAGAGGCCTCGCCGAGCTGCTGTCGGCTCTGCCCAGTTGCTGTGTAAACTTGCCAGCGACTTTGTTTACACAGACGAGGTTAAAACTACCTACCCAAGCCTGAGCAATGGCAGATGCCCCTCCCTGCCCTGAGCTCGAACATTCCAGGTGGAGCTGAGACTGCTGTGTTTGCTGGCTGCGAGAATTTCAAGCCAGTGGATCTTAGCTTGCTGGTCCTCCTGGGGGTGGGATCCTACAAGCCAGATCACTTGGGTCCCTGGCTTCAGCCCCTTTTTTTTCAGGGGAATGAACAGTTCTGTCTGTCTGGCATTCCAGGAGCCCCTGGGGTATGAGGGGAAAAAAAAAACTGCTGTGGCTAAAATGGCTGCCCGTTTTTTTTTTTTTTTTTTTTTTTTTTTAAAATGGGGGGTTTCACCATGTTGATCAGGCTGGTCTTGAACTCCCGACCTCAGGTGATCCCCCTGCCTTGGCCTCCAAAGTGCTTGAATTACAGGTGTAAGCCGCCACGCCCGACCGGCTGCCCAGTTTTGTGCTGGAAACCTGGGGCGCTGGTGTTTAGGCACTGGAGGGAATCTCCTGGTCTTTGGATTGTGTAGACCATGGGAAAAGTGCAGTATCTGAGCCAGAGTGTCAGGAAGAGTCCCTACTGGCTTCCCTCGGCTAGGAGAGGGAGTTCTCTGGCCCCTTGCGCTTCCCGGGTCAAGCAGTGCCCACTCTACTTTGACTCGTCCTTCTTCAGCTGCACCCACTGTGTAACCATTCCCAATGAGATGAACCAGGTACTTCAGCTGAAAATGTGAAGATCACCCACCTTCTGTGTCACTCTCACTGGGAACTGCACCCCAGAGCTGTTCCTATTCGGCCATCTTGGCAGAAACCCTAATATCTATTTCATAGAAATGTTGTGAGGATTAAATGAGCTAATGGACTAGTACATGTTAAAGGTGGAGAAAATAAGCACATACATGTTTGGTAGTGTCAGCAGCTATTTATTTTTGGGCTTTCTAATTGGTACATGTCAGTAGAAGACAGAGCAATGATCTGGATTCAAGTACAGTTGTCCCTTATACTTGGGTGTCCTTGGGGGATTGGTTCTGGACCTCCCACCCTCACCCCATGGTTAAAAAAAGTCATTGTTGCTCAAATCCCCTATATAAAATGGCACAGTATTTGCATATAACTTAGGCATATCTTCCTTTAAATTTTCTGATTATATGTAATACCTAATACAATATAAATGCTGTGTAAATAGTTGTTACACTTCAGGGAATAATGACAAGGAAAAAAATCTGTAGATATTCAGCACAGATGCAGCCATCTTTTTAAGTTTCTGAAGATTTTTTACTCATGGTTGGTAGAACCCACAGGCTCGGAGGGCCAGCTGTGCTTCGAAAACAATAGGTTGTGGCTGGGCGCAGTGGCTTACACCTGTGATCCCATCACTTTGAGAGGCTGAGACAGGAGGATCACGAGGTCAGGAATTTGAGACCAGCCTGGCCAACATCGTGAAATCCTTCTCTACTAAACATACAAAAAATGAGCTGGGTGTGGTGGCACATGCCTGTAATCCCAGCTACTTGGGAGGGTGAGATGAGAGAATCTCTTGAACACAGGAGGTGGAGGTTGCAGTGGGCCAAGATTGAGGGTGAGACTCCAGCAACAGGGTGAGACTCAGTCTCAAAAAAAGAAAAAAGAAAATACTAGCTTGTGTTTTATTAGAAAGGAAATTCTGTCATAAGGAAGATGCATATGTGTTATGAAATTGGAATCTTTTATTCTGTGGTAATCCTGGCAATATTAAGGAATTAGAGCAGATTAAGGATTCAGTAGGAGACGTAGGACCAGTGGTATTGGATTTATACTATGACTTTATGGAGAAGGATTCTTTGCCTAACTTGAATCATTTGAGAGACCTTCACTTTCAGTGTTGGGGAAGAACTTGGCCGAGCAGGAGTATGTTTGCCTAACTTTATTAAAGGAGTAGTGTTCTGTTGTTCTAGTAAAAATCTAACACTTGTGATTGAAATTGTCCCTCCTCTTCTAGAAGATTGAGCCTCAGAAGATTATAGTAAAAGCAAAAAGTTAGCCTGACTAGCTTTTTTTTTTTTTTTAGGTGACAGAGTCTTGGTCTGTCACCCATGCTGGAGTACATTGGCATGATCTTGGCTCACTGCAACCTCTACTTCCCGGGTTCAAGTGATTCTCCTGCCTCAGTTTCCTGAGCTGGGAATACAGATGCCCGCCATCACAACCAACTAATTTTTATATTTTTACAAAATTACAAAAAGAGACAGTTTCATCATGTTGGCCAGGCTGGTCTCGAACTCCTGACCTCAGGTGATCCGCTGGCCTGGGGCTCCCAAAGTGCTGAGATTATGGGCGTGAGCCACCATGCCCGGCCTCTAACTAGCATTTTTGAAAGTTTTATTTACTTTGGATGTTTTAGGGCTGAAACTCTGCTACGAACCGTGTCTGTGTTATCCAGTGGTGGCCTGAGTTCATAATAAGCCAGAACCATGATCTTGAGGCTTTTTGTATGTAGGAACTCCTGGTCTCTACTTGTTTTCCTAGTTTCTGCTCTTTATGGAATTGGGTATGGGTGGAGAGTTACTGTCTCGCTGTTTGGTAACCCCAGGTGTAATGAGTTGTCAGCCATCTATGATGAGTATGTCTCACATTCCTGTCCTCTTTGCCTGATCTAGGTGACAATTCCTAGCTTGAGAAAAGAATTGTTTCCTTGATTATAAGATTGACTTATACAATCCTTAACTAGAAATAAGAGTGTATTACTATGTGTGTCTCTCTTAACAGATATGAAAATGGCTGTGCTTATTTCCACGAAGAGGAAAGAGAAGGACTTGCAAAGATATGCAGGCTTGCCATTCATTCTCGATATGAAGACTTCGTAGTGGATGGGTTCAATGTGTTATATAACAAAAAGCCTGTCATATATCTTAGTGCTGCTGCTAGACCTGGCCTGGGCCAATACCTTTGTAATCAGGTAATGTGTTATAAGGGGGCTATTTTAAAGAAATAATGTCTTGTTTTATCCTGAAAAATTTAAAATTGACCTGTTTCTCTAGTTGCTGTTCTTTTTGAGTGATAGATGGTCTTATATGCTTTTGTCATATTTTTAAAAATTACTGAATTTAGAAATAAAGAATATGTGGTAGATTACCCAAGGGCAACCACAGCCAGCATTTTCTTTCTTTTTTCCCAGACTTTAATCGAAGCATTTGTGTTTATATGGTTGTATTTGGCTCTTTTCACTTACACTAAAACAGGAATATATCATATTTTAATAATAATTAGTCAGAGTATAGTTTATTTTTAACGCTTTCATGGTATTTCTTCAAGTGATTATATAGTAATTTAACTGTTTCCCTTTTGGATAATTAAAAGTGTTTGCATTCTTTTGCTTTCTGTGACCATTTTCAGGTCATGCTCTTTGTGTAGTGCTGTTACGGACTTCTCTGTGCATAAAGCTCTTTCCGTATTTTATTTAGAGTTAGGGTCCTCAGATGGATTTTCAGAGTCAATCTAGAATTGCTGGATCAAAGAGCATGGCCATTTTTAAAGTTCATGGTGCTTCTAGACCAAGTGCGGGGACTACATTGAGATAAGACATTGTTTTAACCCTCTTTACTAAGAACATTTGAAAGCAAAACCCATAGGGTTGGAGGGTTCCTCTTTTGTAAGCTGTAGGATTCCCAGTGGGGTATATGGGAGACACTCATTGACTTTTAAATTGATTCCGAACTGTGATCACCGGTGGCAAGAAATCATGTCTTCTTCTTGAGAGTGTACAAAATGGGGAGTTTAATAATAATCCAGTGAAACATGAAATAACACTTAGTGTCTACTGCAAGCCAGGCTCTCGTGGACCCAAGGCTGTTGGGGGAGAACAGTTTAACCTTCAAAAGATGTGTGAGAGTGTTGTGTTGAGAAAGGCAGCCGGCAGAGCAGCATATGTAAGATGGTTATGTTCATGTTTCTTAAAGTGTGTGTACCCTTTATACCTATGTGTTTGTACCTAGAAAAAGATATACATTTATACCTAGAAAATATCAGAAAGGTTGTGTATTAAACTGTTAACAGGGGTAGATTGGTGGCTTATAGGGTAGGAGGCTAGGCATTTTCACTTTTAATTCCAGTATTTTTTTGATAATTTGTTTTACTTGGATGTGACGTTCATAATTTTTTTTTTTTTTTTTTTTTTTTTTTTTTTTGAGACGGAGTTTCACTCATGTTACCCAGGCTGGAGTGCAATGGCGCTATCTGGGCTCACCGCAACCTCTGCGTCCTGGGTTCAGGCAATTCTCCTGCCTCAGCCTCCTGAGTAGCTGGGATTACAGGCACGCACCACCATGCCCAGCTAATTTTTTGTATTTTTGGTAGAGACGGGGTTTCACCATGTTGACCAGGATGGTCTCGATCTCTTGACCTCGTGATCCACCTGCCTCGGCCTCCCAAAGTGCTGGGATTACAGGCTTGAGCCACCGCGCCCGGCCCATAATTTTTTTAAAAAATTCTTTAAGGAGCAAAATGTGCTTGTTAAATTTTTGGTCTTTGAATGATACCAACTCTTAGTCACACTGCACAATATGCTGCAACTGTTTACGATTCCTAAATCTAGAAACTCCTTAAGGACTTGGAAGCTAAAAATGAAGAATATAAAATTAAGTTGACTGTCATTGTCTCCGTGCATAACACTGACTTTGCTTCTCTTGAGAAATGTACATCTGCTAATCCATATTTATTACTTTTTAGGGGTGGGCGGACCCACAAATAAGATACTGTTCTTTGAATGCCTTTAGCTGGTGTTATTTACCAGTAATGCTTGGAGAAAGACTCCAAAACTACCCCCACTGACTACTTAGTTGTTGCTCTGTTTGCAAAAGTGTTTCTGTTATATTCTAGAATATACCAAAGATAGTTACTTGACTCATTTAGAAAATTTTACGTTATATCCTCTTATGAGGCACTTGGAAAGTCACCCTTTCTTTTTTGGCTTGGCTTTCTAAATGTACTTTAACATCTATTTATAATATTAAGAGTTCCTAAGGAGAGAGATTTTTGAGAAGAATAATCATGGCTGTCTTAGAGCCACAGCTTTTTGCAGTCCGAAGTGAATGGTGCAGAGAGCTTTCTTGTCAGGTTGCGTGTTTCTTCTTGCAGCTCGGCTTGCCCTTCCCCTGCCTGTGCCGTGTACCCTGTAACACTATGTTTGGATCCCAGCATCAGATGGTGAGTTCTGCTTTTGGTTTGTAAAATAACGTGGGATTGTGTTTTGAAACTACCTTCCTTTCAAATGAAGTTCTGTTTGCTGGCCTCCAGATAATTAGTAGCTTATTCATTTATTGCTTGGATCTTTCCGTCGTGTAATATATGCTTCTATTAATATGTGAATGTCCATGAAGGTTGGCTGGTATATAGGTTAGGAGCACCTGGCTTTTAAGGAGTCTTATAATTACTGTATCACCTACTTTAAGTAGAAACCTGGCAACTCAAGCACCAGAAGTTTCTTCTAAACCTCGTACTTATATGAATTAGCACTGTTGCCTGGATTTATGAATGGGCAGATTTTGAAAATGAGGTTGTTCATTGTAATCATGAGATTGACTTCTGCTTATATTTAGACATGTAGGTGATAAATCTCTCCTTAGTAATTCTAGAAGGAAAAGGAAGGGATGGATTTTAGAGTTTGTATTTCTTTTGTCAAGGTAGTTTTATTTTCTAGTTCAGGTACATCAATGAGTAATAGTAAAGATACATTCTTGGCTGTTTGAGGGGAGTTGAGAGAACATTTCATTTAAATGTAAATGTCTAAAACCAAAGAAATGTTCCTGCATATGTACAGTGTTTACATTTAATCTTGTTTAACTGATTTTTCTAGTCTTTAAGGAAAATTGATTTTCACATCTATGATAGAAAACAGAAAAATTGTCAAGAGTAGGAATTGATTTGACTGATTACTTTTGAGAGTTATCTGCTTCTTTTATAAGTCATAGTTTTTCATTTTAGAGGTTTTATACGGGGCACCTCATTTTTTAATTGTTTGTTTTGGTTCCAGGATGTTGCCTTCCTGGAGAAACTGATTAAAGATGATGTAGAGCGAGGAAGACTGCCCCTGTTGCTTGTTGCAAATGCGGGTAGGTAGCATGATGCTGAATCTACCATTTTGAATATATAGGAGTGAGGCTGAGTCCTTAGCCGGGCGGGAGTGGCTCATACCTGTAATCCCAGCACTTTGGGAGGCCGAAGCAGGAAGATCACGAGGTCAGGAGATCAAGACCATCCTGGTCAGCATGGTGAAACCCTGTCTCTACTAAAAGAAAAAAGAAAAAAAAAATTAGCCAGGCATGATGGTGTTCACCTGTAATCCCAGCTACTTGGAAGGCTGAGGCAAAGGAATCCCTTGAACCAGGGTGGTGGAGGTTGCATTGAGCTGAGATTGTGCCACTGCATTTCAGCTTGGCAATAGAACAGGACGACTTCTCAACCAGAAAAAAAAAAAGTCTTAAGGAATGTTTGTGTGCCACATGTTTAAGATAGTCTGTATCCACATTGTAGTAAAAACTATAATAGTAAAGTTGGCTCATTAGATTTTCTTTAATCGTTGGTTTTGAAAGTTATTTTATGTGTACGTATACTTTTTCACTTAGATTGTAAATGCTTCTCTATCTTCTCCTTCATGTATTTCCTTTCTCTGTTCTAAACTGAATTTTATTTTATTTTTTTGAGACAATGTCTCACTCTGTTGCCCAGGCTGGAGTGCAGTGGTGTAGTCTCAGCTCGTTGCAGTCTCTGCCTCCCAGGTTCAAGTGATTTTCCTGCCCCAGCCTCCTGAGTAGCTGGGATTACAGGTGCGTGGCACCATGCCCAGCTAATTTCTTATATTTTTAGTAGAGATAGGGTTTTACCATGTTGGCCAGTCTGGTCTCTTGACCTCAGGTGATCTGCCCACCTCAGCCTCCCAAAGTGCTGGGATTATAGGCATGAGCCACTGTGCCCAGTGTGAATTTAAAATGACACTTTAAGCCAGGTGTGGTGGCACGTGCCTATAGTCCCCCTACTCAGGAGACAAACAGGATGTTGGCTTAAGCCCAGAAGTTGAATAGCAGCCTGGGTAACATAGCAAGACCCCATCTCAATAAATAAATAAAAATAATTATACTGGCATTGTGAGATTGTTGTAAAAATTAAATGAGAAAATTCATAAAGTCTCTCTCACTTAAATATCTACCTTACAGGTGGCAGAGCAACTACCACTTTCTGCTCCATTTATTGTATTCAGCATCATACTTGAAATCTAAGTGAAATAGGCAAGAAAAATAAATGACATACAGATTAGAAAGGAAGAAGTAAAACTGTGTTTGCAGGCATGATTGTATAGATGGAAGGTCCTAAAAAAACTAAAGAAAAGCTCCTGGAACTAATATTAGCAAATCTATCCTGCTTTCTGGATTTTTATATACTAACAAAGAACAACTGAAAATTTTATTTAAAATGTCATTTATAATGGCATCAAAAAACATGAAAAATTTATGGATAAATTTAACAAAATACATGCAAGATCTGTACATTGAAAACCAAGAATGTTACTGAGAGAAATTCAAGAAGACTCAAGAATGCTATGCCATACACGTGTTAGAAGACTAAGTATTAAGTCAGTTTTTCCCAAACTAACCTGTAGAATCAACTCAGTCCCTATTAAAATCTCAATAGGTGGCCGGGTGTGGTGGCTCACGCCTATAATCCCAGCACTTTGGGAGGCTGAGGTGGGTGGATCACCTGAGGTCAAGAGTTTGAGACCAGCCTGACCAGTATGATGAAACCCTGTCTTTACTGAGCATAGTGGCATGTGCTTGTAATCCCAACTACTAGGTAGGCTGAGACAGAATTGCTTGAACCTGGGAGGTAGAGGTTACAGTGAGCTGAGATCGAACCATTATACTCCAGCCTGAGCAGCAAGAACAAAACTCTGTCTCAAAAAAAAAAAAAAAACTCCACAGGCTACAATTTATTGTAGAAATTGATGAGCTAATTCTAAAGTTTTATAGAAATACAAGGGATCTAGGAATAGCCCAAAGAATTTTGAAAAAGAACAAAATTGGAAGACTTATCCTATCATATTTCAAGACTTTTTATAAAGCTACAGGTTTATAAGACTCTGTGAGTAATCAAAGAGAATAGAGAATTCAGAAATAGACTCATATGATGTACATGGTCACTTCAGTTTTTTACAGATGCCTACGTAATTCAAGGGAGAAAGGACAGTCTTTCCATCAGCGGTCTTACAGCAATTTGATATTCATATGGGAAAAAACTGAATCTTAACCCTTATCTCATTCTTTGTATATATAAAAATTAAGTATAAATGGTTCATCAACCTAAGCATAGACCGAAGACAATAAAATATCTCAAAGAAAATAGAGGAGATTTTGTGACCTTAGGTTACATTTCTTAGGACACAAAACCTGTGAACCATAAATTGTACTTTATCAAAAATTAAAAGCATTTGCTGTTTGAAAGCCCCTGTTAAGAAAATGAAACGTAAGTTAAAGAGTGGGAGAAATATTTGCAAAACAATTTTTTTCTTTTTCAATTTTAATTTTTAATTTTTTTTGAGGTGGAGTCTTTCTCTTCCCCCCAGGCTGAAGCGCAGTGGGGTAACCTTGACTCACTGCAATCTCCACCTCCCAGAATCAAGCAGTTCACCTGCCTTACCCTCCCAAGTAGCTGGGATTAGATGCCATGCCTGGCTAATATATTAATATAATATTGGTAGAGATGGGGTTTCACCATGTTGGTCAGGCTGGTCTTGAACTTCTGACCTCAGGTGATTCACCTGCTTTGACCTCCCAAAGTAATGGGATTACAGGTGTGAGCCACCACACCACTGCACCCAGCCAGCCACTGTGTCAGGCCTGTCTGTTTTAAATTTCATTTTTAGTCTTTTCTTGAAAAGCTACAAAACATTTTTTGACAACTTGTATCTAAAATACATAAAGAACTGTTATAACTCAATAAGGAGACTAGCAATACAATTTTTTTTTATTTTAAGATCGAGTCTCATTCTGTTGCCCAGACTGGAGTGCAGTAGCACAGTTTTGGCTCACTGCAACTTCTGCCTCCCGAGTTGAAGCGATTCTCCTGCATTAGCCTCCCAAGTAACTGGGATTACAGGCATGCACCACCACACCTAGCTAATTTTTTTGTATTTTTAGTAGAGATGGGGTTTCACCATGTTGGCCAGGCTGGTCTCGAACTCGTGATCTCAGGTATCCGTCCACCTCGGCCTCCCAAAATGCCAGGATTACAGGCATGAGCCACTGTGCCTGGCCCACAATACAATTTTTTTAATGAACAAAAGATTTGAGCAGATGCTTCACTAAAGAAAATGAAAATGTGTAAGTACTTGAAAAGGTGCTTAACATCGTTAGCCATTAGAGAAATGCAAATTAAGATCGAAATGAGGTACCTACTACATGCCTGTTAGAATGGAGAAATTAAAGGTGACTCATGACTGTAATCCCAGTACTTTGGGAGATTGAGATGGCAAGATCACCTGCCTTCAGGTGTTCGAGACCAGCCTGGGCAATGTGGCAAAACCCTTAGGAAATCTCTACAAAAAAATACTAAACATTAGCCAGGTAGTAAATAGAACTATTGATACACATATTAGCATGGATGAATTTTAAAAGCATATATAAAAAGCCAGATAAAAAGTTACATAATATATGATTCCAGTGATAAGAAATTCTTGAAAAGGCAAAACTGCAGTGACAAGCACATCAGGATTTTCTGGGGCCAGTGAGGAGTCAGGAAAAGGGTAATTGGAGTGGGGAGAGAGATTTGGGGGTAGATGGAAGTATTTGAGGGGTGATGGAATTATTCTGAATCTTGATTATGTTGGTGGTTACATGCTCTGTATATTTGTCAAAACTCATTGGACCGTGCACTTAGGTGAGTTTTATTGTGTGTAAATCATACTACAATAAAACTGCTTATTTAGGCTGGCCATGGTGGCTCATGCCTGTAATCCCAGCACTTTGAGAGGCCAAGGCGGAAGGATCACCTGAGGTCAGGAGTTTGAGACAAGCCTGGCCAAAATGGTGAAATCCTGTCTCTGCTAAAAATGTAAAAATTAGTCCAGGCATGGTGGCTCACACCTGTAATTCCACACTTTGGGAGGCCGAGATGGCCAGATCACAAGGTCAAGAGATCGAGACCATCCTGGCCAACATGGTGAAACCTTGTCTCTACTAAAAAATACAAAAATTAGCTGGGCGTGGTGGCCTGCGCCTGTAGTCCCAGCTACTAGGGAGGCTGAGGCAGGAGAATTGCTCAAACCCAGGAGGCAGAGGTTGCAGTGAGCTGAGAGCGTGCCACTGCTCCCCAGCCTGGTGACAGAGCGAGACTCCATCTCAAAAAAGAACCGTGTGTGTGTGTGTGTGTGTGTGTGTGTGCACGCGTGTGTATTTAGCCTGTGTGGTGGCAGGTGCTTATAATACCAGCTACTTAGGAGGCTGAGGCAGGAAAACAGGTTGAACCCAGGAGGTGGAGATTGTAGTGAGCTGAAATCATGCCACTGCATTCCACCCTGGGCAATAGATTGAGACTCCGTCTCCAAAAAAAAAAAAAAAAAAGCCACGTAAATACTCACTTTATTGCCAGCAGGAAAACCATCACTTCCTGCCTGACTTAATACTGTTTAAAAACACAAATTCACTCATATTCAGTCAACATGATAAACTGGAGGGCTGCAGTTGGCATGTGACTGAGTGACTTGCCAGTGTGATTATGCTGCAGGTGCCAGAAGACACATCTCAAGGGTTAGTCAGCAGACGTTGCCCAGAAATATGAAAAGAGAATCGAATGCAGTCCGGGCACTAACGCACAGCAGTATACGCTTTTATTTTGCCGGAAGGACCATTTGGCACAACCCATGCATTGGCGTTTGATCTTGTTTCACCTAAACCAAATGTGTCTGTTAAGATTTGTTTTTTTTTTAATTTGAGGTAGATTTAGGTGTGCGGGGGAGAAAGGTTTTAGCCCTTTTCCTGTCATAGACCTTACAAAAGAATCACTTTCTTTACTTGTGTTTGTTGAGGTTGTTGGTGAGGGTTTGAAATCTTCATTAGCTGGCTTGCTGCTAACTGAAAATTGAGGATGGTTGGGGGAATGCATGACTCCACGTTTCACCTAAGCTTTCTGGGTAAAGGGGTCTTCCCAGCAAAATCTTCAGTGCAGTCAATTACCAAGGGAGTGGCTGAAAGTGTTTAATATGCGTAAGCTGGCTTCAGAACGAATGCATGTTCTGTATTACAAAAGTCCTGGGTGGAAAAAAACCAAATTTACCTATATGTTTTTGTAAAGGGCATATCTAAATCAAAATAATCCAGGAAGTGACAATAAAATAGAATGGTGGAAAAGTTGATCTTGAACAAATGCTGACAAAATGAAAGTACCATAGCAATATTAGTATGGGATAAAATAGACTTCATCTTGATGAAAGATGTAATCTCCTAAAAGAAATAACAGTTAGGAATGCTGGTGAACATAACTTTGAAATATATAAAGGAAAGCTAAAGGAAAAGTCTGATGGAATACAAGTATGGATTGACAAACACAGTCTCGGAAGACTGGAATATATTTCTCATGGGTCAGCAGATCAAGTGGATAGAAAAGAAGTATGTGAAAGATTACAATAACACAATTAGATACATGTAATAGAGTTTACATACTCTTCAAAACTTGTAATAAATCAACTTGCAAACATTTAAGCACTTCCACAAAGAAAATCTCAGTAAAACAGGGATATAATAAGTCATTTCCCTCCTAGGGAGGTAATGTGTATAAAAGTGCTTCAGGTACAAAGCCTTAGAAAACATTCATTCCTTTTATTTGTTTTATCCTAGGAACTGCAGCAGTAGGACACACAGACAAGATCGGGCGATTGAAGGAACTCTGTGAGCAGTATGGCATATGGCTTCACGTGGAGGGGTAAGCCGGCGGTGAGGCTGGTGGCTCCAGTTGGGCCTGCACAGAGTCCTCGTGAGGACTGGACAGCCAGGCTCTCACTTTGTGGTGATATTTGTCACAAAGGGCTCTTTGGGCCACAGATTACAAAATAACCCAAATTGGCTTAAGCACAAGGAGATTTTATTGGCTCATATAACTATGAATACCAGTGTTAAGACTGGCCTCAGGCATGACGTCAGCCAGGATTCAGTGTCTTCCTCCCACCTCTGCTCCCCCAGTCACAGGCACTGTTTCCTCTGTCTGTGGACAAACCTTCCTGTTACAGTGCAAAGCAGCTGCAGAAACTCCAGTCTTCTTTCCAGCGTCATGGTCAGCTGGAAGTCCCAACTGAAGGCTCATACTGAACTGGCCACTGTGGCCAGGGAGAAAGAATCATCTGATAGTTCAGGTTCTTTGCCCTCCTCCGGAGCAGGTAGTGCTGTCTCCTCCCCGCAAAGCTCATGTTCTGCTAGAGGAAATGGGGGTGGCGCCCCAGAAAGCTGTTGGAGGGCCGTTAAGAGAAGCAGGGGGAACGGAAGTGAGGCGGCCAGAGTAGGCCATATCCACCACATCATACAGGGAGGTTTGTTTTTTATCCCTAAGTAAAGAACGATGACTGGAAAATAGGATCCGTGAAAGAGAATAATAGTCCCCTTATACTAAATGAGCAGGGGTAATTCCTGAAACACGTTTTCATTAAAGTGCATTTTCAAGATTTCCTGAATTTGTATAAACCACATCTCCTGTTGCTGTTATAAAAGCTAATAACACATTAAAAAGATACTTAAATGTCACCTTGCAACAGCACAGCCTTTATTTTTTTAAGTACATAGTGAATAAGCAACAGTAAATCATTAGTTCTTAGAGTGGTGTTTTTTCTTCCAGCGTGAATCTGGCAACATTGGCTCTAGGTTACGTCTCCTCATCAGTGCTGGTATGTTGTTGATTTACTGAATATTGGTGTTTGTAAGAAGGAATTTAAAATCACTCAATCCCTGATGGCTCTTCACAGTTTTTATGAATGGAGGAGGATGATGGGTTTATGTGTTCTGATAATCTAACAAAGAGTTGTTTTTGTTTTGGTAGGCTGCAACCAAATGTGATAGCATGACGATGACTCCAGGTCCGTGGCTGGGTTTGCCAGCTGTTCCTGCGGTGACACTGTATAAACACGACGACCCCGCCTTGGTACGCTTCCCCTCACTGGGGAGGGAGCACACGTGGCTAAGTACACATTATTTGGCCGTGGGGGCCAAATACAGAAAAATAGGGAAAAAGTGAAAAATATCCTTAGTTTCACTTCTGTTTCATTTTTTTAAAAAGAAGTTTGTAGTGTGAAACTTTTCGGTGACACTTTATGATTGTATAATATTCTGTCACAATATAACTATTCTCCATTTACGAACTTTTAGGATGTTTTCAGATTTGTGTTACTGAAATAATGAGGCAGCAAACATCTTTCTGTGTTTCTGATTATTTCCTTAGAATAGGTTCCCAGATGTGGAATTACTGAGTGGGGGAATTTTAAGCCTCCTGATCCAGATTGTCCAACAGGTTTTTTTTTGGATATGGAGTCTCGCTCTGTTGCCCAGGCTGCAGTGCAATGGTGAGATGATCTTGGTTCACCGCAACCTCTGCCTTCTGGGTTCAAGCAATTCTTCTGCCTCAGTCTCCTAAGCAACTGGGATTACAGGCATGTGCCACCACATCTGGCTAATTTTGTATTTTTAGTAAAGGCAAAGTTTCACCATGTTGGTTTGGTTGGTCTCAAACTCCCGACCTCCTGATCTGCCCACCTTGTCCTCCCAAAGTGTTGGGATTACAGGCTTGAGCCACTGCGCCCGGCCACATTTTTTTTTTTAAATCATAGTTATGGGCTGGATGTGGTAGCCCATGCCTGTAATCCCAACACTTTGCAGAGATGAGGCAGGCAGATCACTTGAGCCCAAGAGATTGAGACCAGCCTGGGCAACATGGTGAAACCCCCTCTCTACAAAAAAATACAATAGAATTAGCCAGGCATGGTGGTGTGAACCTGTAGTCCCAGCTTACTCAGGAGGCTAAAGTGGGAGGACTGATTGAGCCCTGGAGAGCAAGGCTATAGTGAGCTGTGATTGCACCACTGCACCCCAGCCTGGGTGACAGAACGAAAATGAAACCCTGTCACCAAAAAAACAACAACAAAAAAACAACATAGCGTGGTTCTTGATAATAGTCAGTGTGAAAATAAGGTTTAAGTGATTTCTGCCCAAACACTGTGTGCCACGTTGCTCAGCTAATAATGGCCAGCCGTTTGAGGATGTGCAGAGCTACCATCGAAGTGGGAAGTCTCTTGAATGGCTGGGTTCTGGGATGTGACCCATCGGAAGTTTTACCCTGGCTTTGCCGCTCTCTTGCTGTGAATCCTTGGACAAACCAAGGTCTCTGAGTGAAGTTATGTAGAATATTTAACTCAGAGTTATTGGAAGATCAAATGGATAATGCAAGCCAAGTCACTAGTATGGGATCTAGCTCATACTAAGTCGGTAGCAAATGGTAGCTGGCTCGTTTTGTTTTGAGATTGCAATGGCTTTGATTAATAAACCTCTTTTGGCTTTTTTAGACTTTAGTTGCTGGTCTTACATCAAATAAGCCCGCAGACAAACTCCGTGCCCTGCCTCTGTGGTTGTCTTTACAATACTTGGGACTTGATGGGATTGTGGAGAGGATCAAGCATGCCTGTCAACTGGTGAGTAGAAGCCTGACGTTTAAAAGAGTTAGAAAGACTCCTTGGCCAAAGCAGAGACAGAAAAACATCTCATTTCTGTACTTCCATCCAGAGCCTTGCTGTCTGGTGAGGCAGTGACTAATCACCCTGCATGTATATCTTTCTTTTTCAAAGTTCTGGGAGAAACTGCTGGGTTGTTCCAGCATTTGTGTGCAGATGAACTAAGATGAAAAGGAACAGCATTGTCAGCATGGGATCAGAAGAGAAGTCTCATGATTTCCAGGGAGTGGAGAAGGGTGCAAAAGGTGGAGGGTGGGGGAATGAACGTTCCCCTTGATGGACGGAGTCTCTGCAGTGAGGGAATAGGAAGGTTAGAGGGTAGTTATGGAAGGCGTGGATGTTTTGAAAACCAGCTGGCTCGGGTTCCCAATTTGCAGGGCTCTTGGGAACAATTCTAATTCTCTCTCCATTTTAGGTGTGTTCTAATTGTGTGAAAAATCCATAGTTATGCTATAGTTCAGTGTCTTAGACCATTCGAGCTTCCATAACAAAATACCTTAGACTGGATAATTTATAAACAATAGAAATTTATTGCTTACAGTTTGGGAGGCAGGAAGTCTCAGATGAAGGTGCCAGGAGATTCCGTGTCTGGTAAGGGCCCGTTCCTCATAGACAGCACCTTCCATGTGGCCTTACGAGGCAGAGGGGATGAATGCACTCTCTTGAGCTTCTTTTAGAAGGTCACTAATCCTATTCATGAGGGCTCCATCCTCATGCCCTGATCACCTCCCAGTGGCCACAATTCATTTGGGAATGGGATTAGGTTTCAACGCAGGAATTTTGTGGGGACATAAACATTCAGACTTTTCTAAATAGCATTTAGAAAACAAAAGAACAAGGTCATGTGTACTCAGGGTTAGAGCTGAGCCTTGCCTAAGCTCAGAAGTGTGTCATCTCCATTTTCTTACCTGTGAAGTAGAAATCATACAACACAGGATTACTAGGAGGGCTCGAAGAGCAAATACAGGTGGAGCTTTTGCGGTAGCGTGTGTTCATATAGTAAGTTATGCATAAGGCTTGAAATCTTTGTTTTAAATATATTCTTGGGGAGTTGGCACTGCCTCAAGTATTATTTCTTCATTTAAGAAAAATAGGCCAGGTACGGTGGCTCACGCCTATAATCCCAGCACTTTGGGAGGCCGAGATCAGGATCACCTGAGGTCTAATCACCTGAGGTCAGGAGTTCGAGACCAGCCTGTCTGACATGGTGAGACCTCTGTCTCTGTTAAATTAGCTGGGCATGGTGGTGGGTACCTATAGTCCCAGCTACTCAGGAGGCTGAGATAGGGAAAATTGCTTGAACCCAGGAGGCGGAGGTTGCAGTGGGCCAAGATCACGCCACTGCACTCCAGCCTGGGCAACAGAGCGAGACTCCGTCTCAAAAAGAAAACCCACAAGAATAAGTAATTTCATACTGCTCTAGCTGTAGTCCCTTGCTTCATGATAAGTTAGGATAGTTTAACAGTTTTAAGATTTATGCACTGATCTAGGCAGGATGTCTCATGCCTGTAATCCCAGCATTTTGGAAGGCCAAGGCAGGTGGATCACTTAAGCACGGGAGTTCAAGACCAGCCTGGGCAATGTGGCGAAACCCTGTCTCTACAAAAAATACAAAAATTACCCAGGCATAGTGGCGCACACCTGTGATCCCAGCTACTGAGGAGGCTGAGGTGGGAAGATCACTTGAGCCCAGGAGGTCAATGATGCAGTGAGTCCAAATAGCACTACTGCACTATTCCATTCCAACCTGGGCAACAGAGTGAGACCCTTTCTCAAAAGAAAAAAAAGATTGATGCTCATGTTTACAAAAGCACTGCATTTTTTGAAAACTGTCTCACTGTGCTATTAGCTCATGTCGTGAGATGTGGCTCTTAGGAAAAAGAAGCCTTTATTGCCTTAGTACTTTAGTTTAGAGATGGTTTAGGCGCTCAGGGGAGATTTTTTCAATTCCCCTTGGCTATGGAGTGCAGGAGAATAATAATGCCATTAACTGCCAAACCCTTGAGGTCACCACAGCTCTGGCATCTTCCCGGGGATTCGAACGCTGCCCTGCTGCTGACTCACAGGCTAAATGCATATTAAAGGGCATGGACATTTACCAGACATGGCAATCTGTATATATCTATGCCTTATAGTCCACAGTGGAGCATACATTCTCTGAGAGCGGAAATCAGCATTCTCCCCTCATCCTCCTCCTTCCTGTTCTTCTCACTCTCTCTCCTCCTTTCTCTTCTGTAGTAATTACTGAACATTCACCTCAGTGTCAGGCACCATGAAGTACTTTCATGCAGCATTTCATTTGATCCCTGCAAATTCACCAGAAGGTAATGTCCACTGATGACAGTATATTCAGAATTAGTTTTTTTTTTTTTTTTTGGAGATGGAGTCTGGCTCTGTTGCCCAGGCTGGAGTGCAGTGGTATGATCTTGGCTCATTGCAACCTCCGCCTCCCAGGTTAAAGTGATTCTCCTGTCTCAGCCTCCTGAGTAGCTGGGACTACAGGCCACCACATCCAGCTAATTTTTTTTTGTTTTTGTTTTTTTTTGAGACGGAGTTTCACTCTTGCTACCCGGGCTGGAGTGCAGTGGCGCGATCTCGGCTCACCGCAACCTCCTGGGTTCAGGCAATTCTCCTGCCTCAGCCTCCCGAGTAGCTGGGATTACAGGCACGCACCACCACGCCCAGCTAATTTTTGTATTTTTAGTAGAGATGGGGTTTCACCATGTTGACCAGGATGATCTCGATCTCTTGACCTCGTGATCCACCCGCCTCGGCCTCCCAAAGTGCTGGGATTACAGGCGTGAGCTTCCGCGCCCGGCCCTAATTTTTATATTTTTAGTAGAGACGGGGTTTCACCATGTTGATCAGGCTGGTCTTGAACTCCTGACCTTGTGATCCGCCCACCTCGGCCTCCCAAAGTGCTGGGATTACAGACATGAGCCACAGCGCCTGACCAGAATTAGTTTTCTTTAAGAAAAAGAAAAAAGGCCGGGCGCAGTGGCTCACACCTGTAATCCAAGCACTTTGGAGGCCAAGGCAGGCAGATCAGCTGAGGTCGGGAGTTCAAGACCAGCCTGACCAACATGGTGAAACCCCGTCTTTTTAAAAAAAAAAAAAAAAAAAAAAAAAAGAAAAAGGAAAAAGGAATTTTCTTGAGCAACTTTCTGCTGTCCAGTAGTCAGTATCTGTTGAATTAATGTACTCCAATCCCATGGGTTAGATACGATTAGTGATGAGGGACTGGGATTGAGACATTAGTCTAGCAATGCTACATTCTAGACCCTGTTTCTAAGCACTTGCTGTATTCTATATTATTGTATATCAGCTCGTTTCATCCTTACAGCCACATGAGATAGATACCATCCTCCCCATTTTATAATTGAGGGAACTGAAGCAGACAGGTTAAATAGCTGGTGACTGGCAGATGGAGTGACTTACCTGTGGTCCTGCAGGTGGTAAGTGGCAGTCTGTGCTCTTATTGCCAGCTCTTGAGCACGCCGTGGCCTCTCAGTTGTCATCTCCCCCAGTGTTCGGTACTGTGCCTTGCACATGTTTATACTCAGTAGCTTTTGAATGAAAGACAGACTTACACTGCAAATACAACAGATTCCTGTGTCTTACTAGAAGCTGCTTTTCTTGAATTACTACATGTAACTTTTAAATGAAAAATTGGGGAATATTTGCAGATGTCGAAATACAAAAACGGGTGGCTGAACTTAGAAACCACCAAGTCGCGTTTGACTTTTTGTCTGAGATCTGCGTTTGCAGACCTCCACAGCCCCTCGTAAAAACTGCTTCTTCGTGTGCTGTGTCCATCTAAGGAAATTACATGCGCTATTTTTTGTCATTTGCAGAGTCAACGGTTGCAGGAAAGTTTGAAGAAAGTGAACTACATCAAGATCTTGGTATACTATTATCATTTCATCTGTTTTCAAAACAAATAACTTTTTTTAAACTTCAGCAACTTAGAATGATTTTCTCCACATTGGATGCGTTTCAGTGGATTTGTGGTAGCTCCACTAAAAAAACAAAAATTGTGCCTATATTTATGACCTAATTATACAGTGAGCCTGAAGTGAAGAAATTTGTAGCATATAATGTTTAATTCTTACGGTCATTTTCATATATTTCATTTATTGTGTTAATGTTTAGAATTGCATGGAGGTAAATACCATTGACTTCAGATGCCCAAGGCCTTAGGCACACCCATCTTCCTGAAATGAAAACTCACTTTGTATCTCACAGTGCTTTGGGCTTCTCTTTCTGAAACCTTCTGCCATCAGAGTTTTCCTTTGCATGAAGCAAGAGAAAGAGAAAAGCACATGGTCCTGCCCTTGTCTTCTGCTGTATCTTCCCGAAGTGAATCCAGCAGAGATTGCTCCCTAGGCATAACTAGACAAATAAGGATTTAGGAGAGGTAACCGCCAGAGTGAGGATCAGTTCAGGTTTAATGTTTCTGTGTTTTGCTTCATTGTATTTTAGAACTTCAGGAAATAATGTCAAATTCTGATTTAGATAGGTTCATTCAGTGTTTCTTTGACAATTCTACAAGGTATGGTTAAGTTTACAACTAGTATTTGAGTGTATTTGGGGTTCAAGTTAGTAGAGCTTATTTTTCTTTTAGAACATGGTTTGGTCTAAATACGAAAAGCTGGGTGTGGTGGCACACGCCTGTAGTTTCAGCTACTGGGGAGGCTGAGGTGAAAGAATCGCTTGAACCCAGGAGGTGGAGGTTGCAGTGAGCCGAGATTGTGCCACTGCACTCCAGCTTGAGTGACAGAGACCCTGTCTCAAGGAAGAAAAATTTTAAAAATGGTTTGGTTTAAGGGGGTGGCTACTCCTGCATTGCCTTCTGAGTTAGAGTCTTGAGCCACTTGACCCGAGTTGTAGCTGGGATTGGGGTTGTAGCCTTGGATGAGGACGTGGACTGCTGGAGAAACAAGGAATGAATGTAGGAGGCTTGGGCTCTGCTTCTAGCAGTGCCACAGGTTGGCCCTGTGACATTGAGTCATTTTCTTTCGGGGCCTACGAGCTCCACTGTCAAAGATGGTTGGACTCCTCTGATTGCAAACAGAAATGCAAATTATGGCCTAGATTGAGCAAGCTGTTAGGAATGCAGGCGGTGCTGGGCCTGTCTGCTTTCCCGCCCCTGCTGTGCAGATCCCACTCAGCTCTTCCTTAGTCCTCACTACCCCCTCGTTCTCATGTCGGGCAACCCAGTGGTGCTAGTTAATCACCAGCTGTTTTGGTGCATCTCTGTAGACCACACTGGCCCAGGCAGAAGGCCTGCTCTGTCCCTGCTTCCAGTGGCTGTTTTTTCAGTAGAGCATACAGTAATTGGCAGACACCATGAAGCATTGTGGCTTGTCATCATCATCAGCAGCATCATCTCCACCATCCCAGCTGCTGCTTGTGAAACGTGTGCGTGGTACCACATGCGTATTTCCTTCAGCCCTCCCAACAGTCTCCTTTGTACATGGGGTACACCAATTCTTCTAATGACTGGTTTCTTATCTTCCAGATCCTGATTCAAATCTCACCTCTTTAGAAAGGCCTTTCCTGACCCCCTAAGATAACTTCTCACTGTCAGACATCACTCCATCCCCTGGGTCGTCTTCATCCACTTTTTACTATCCGAAATGAAATCTGTTTGTTTTTTCCTATAGAAGCTTTGTCAAGGCCTTACCCAAGACCCTTGCCCTGAAAACCCAGTGCCAAGCCCCAGACATGCTCCTCACCCCCTGCTGTTCAGCTTACAGTCATCTTTCTGTTTCTTCTTCTTTGTGGATTCACCCTTTTTTGTGTGAGCCCAGCAATACTTTAGCCTTTTTTTGGTTCTTGGTTATATTTAATCCAATATTTTCGATATTCGGAATTGATGATTTCAGTATTGGCTCAGTCTACCATATCGCTTGAACCGGAAGTGCCTCTAGTCCTGTGTAATATTTCTTAGACACATGTTGACATTTGAGACTACTGAGTTCAAATACTGAGTTCAGAAAAAGAAAAGATGATCATAATATACATCAAAGTTTTGGCACTCAATTCATTCTGCCTTCTCCTAACTAAGGATGGGAGAATGGGTGGATTATTTTGGTGCCTTTTTGTTCCTGCTTGCTTATTGGTCTTGCTCCCCTATTTAAATATTAAGCCCCGGCCTATACTTTTTAAAGTATCACATTTTATTTGTCTCTGTGAAAGTTAAAGATGATAGATGTGAAGGCGCTTAGCACAGGAACTGGCTCCGTAAATAACTAACACATTAGAATTCATATCCTGCTTGATCTGAATCCTGTACACACGGTCCTTTGAAAAGTTAGGAGAAAAGATCTTGGGCCACCACTTCCTGTCTTTCCAAGTTAGCGTTTCCTGTTGTGGCCCTGCCAGTGAGTCATCACACTCAGAGCCTTGGAACAGAAGCTTTATGACTTAGAGTTATAGTACTGGAATTGTTGGATGCTTAGAGATCTTCTCCCCCAGGGCGCCCACACGCCCCTGTAAGCACCACAGAGGCTGCCAAGGACATGGCTGCTCATGGTACCCTGACCTCAGGGGCTTGACCAGGTCAGGGTATACTGCTTGATGCAGAACAGGAACTTGGTGCCAGGTTATCATAATGCAGTGAAGGTTTTCATCTGTTAGGAAACTCATGAATGAAGTTAGTCATCTGTGGCCTGTCTTAATAATAAGCACATATATTAGAAAATACATAGATGCAGTTCTCAGCTGTGCTTGTCTACATTGCCAGCAGGATTTGCATCTTGTTCCAAAAGTTTTACAAAGGGGAACAAAGTACTTGTTTTACCCCCTTTTTTCTATAAATATAAAAAATTCTAGTTGGTCAGGCATGCCTGTAATCGCAACACTTGGAAGGCCAAAGTAGGAGGATTAATTGAGGCCAAGAGTTGAAGACCAGCCTGGACAACATAGGAAGACCCCATCTATTAAAAAAAAAATTAAGTTTCAATAAATCCTGCATAATTTCTGGGATTTTTGAAAGCACGGGCTCTCTCAGCACTGAGTCTCCTGTTACTGCTTCTTACTAGTTTTAATCTTTAATGTTAGACCTGTGTTTGTCCCTTATTAAAATTTCTTCCTGCTTTAATTTCAATGTACCAGTGTCACATAGCTTATAATTCACAGTAGACTCTCAGGGCTGGTTCATAGTTATTTTTAAAAATTTGATTTTTGTTTCTCTAGCAACTGAAATATTTGAACTTCTTAATGTGTTTATTTATAAATAGAGCATCTCTAACCTATTTTTCGAACTCAGCATTTTGTTTTGAAGGTGTCTGGAGTTTAATATGAGACTTCCATTCTTCCAGGTAGAAGATGAGCTCAGCTCCCCAGTGGTGGTATTCAGATTTTTCCAGGAATTACCAGGCTCAGGTAGGTGATTTTTAAAAGAGGGTTATTTTCTTTCTTCTTCTTCTTTTTTTTTTTTTTTGAGATGGAGTCTCACGCTGTCACCAGGCTGGATGGAGTACAGTGGCATGATCTCAGCTCACTGCAACCTCTGCCTCCTGGGTTCAGGCAATTCTTGTGCCTCAGCCTCCTGAGTAGCTGGGAATACAGGCATGTGCCACCACACCCGACTAATTTTTGTGTTTTCAGTAGAGACAGGGTTTCACCACGTTGGCTAGGATGGTCTTGATCTCCTGACCTCGTGAGCCTCCCACCTCGGCCTCCCAAGGTGCTGGGATTACAAGCATGAGCCACTGCACTCAGCCAACAGGGCTATTTTCATATCTGTGTTAAAGGCTTTGAATTTGATACTATTTCAACTTAAATAGATAGTTGAAAATATTTTTATTCCTAAAATCTTCAGTCATCATTTCAGAAAAATGTAACAATTTTTATGAAAACTTCAGCTCGAAATGCCTTAGCATTTTGCCGATAGTTTGCGGTGATTAAACAATCAGCAAATAGTTTGGGGTTCCCAAAATAGTTTGGGTTCCCAAATGCCAGTCCCTGGACAGTCCTGGAATGGCTGAGAGTTGTTTGAACATAAAGATTTGTGGGTCTTAGCTGGGTGCGGTAGCTCATGTCTATAATCCCAGCACTTCGGGAGGCTGAGGCAGGCTGATTGCCTGAGGTCAGGAGTTTGAGACCAGCCTGGCCAATATGATGAAACCTAGTCTCTACTAAAAATACAAAAATTAGCCAGGTGTCATAGTGCACGTCTGTAATTCCAACTACTCGGGAGGCAAAGGCAGAATTGCTTGAATTGGGAGGTGGAGGTTGCAGTAAGGCAAGATCACACCACTGCACTCCAGCCATCTCAAAAGAAAAAAAAAAAAAAGTTCCAGGTGCCACCAACTTAGTCCAGGGCACCACTCTTTTTTACCTGGATGGCCATTGTCACCTCTCAACAGATCTCAGACTTTCCTACATTCTGCACAGCGCATTCCAGACCATCTTCCACCTGGCAGAGTGAGGGTTGTAAGCAGAAGTCACATGGTGTTGAAGCAGGAAAGGTTCCCTTGTCCTCCTCACAGTGCATGCAATGGGGGTGTGGCTTCACTGCCCGGCTGTGGCTCAGACCTCTAGGAGAGCATAGAGACAGGCAGACTGTGGGGCTCCTACCCCACGGTAGCATCTAGGGTCGAATGTTTACAGCTCCTGAGGCCCCCGTGGGCGTGTTACAGGGTGCTCTTTTAATTTAGCCGTCCTTAGGTGGCTCGTTTTAGTTGGCTCAGTTAGACCCCCTTCCTTATCATGAGGACAGAGGGATTCATGTATCGCCGGTTCTTGCCTTGGTGTACTAGAGGAAGCGGATCACACTTGGGCTTGGAGAATGAGTGCCCGGTTTTATTGAGTGGAAGTGGCTCTCTGCTGATGTGGAGGTCAGAAGGGAGATGGTTTTCCCCTGGAGTTGGGGTGCTTGGTGGCCCTGGCCAAACTCCACCTCGTTTCGCCAGTCGATGGCTTGGCCTACTGGTGTCTGTTGGGGTGCTCTTCTGCTGGCCTGCTTTCCATGACCAGCCTCTTGTGTCTTCCTCTACCAATGTGTTCCTCTCACCATCCAGCCACTTCTATCTGGCTGCTAGGGTCTCAGGTTTTTATAGGCCCAGGATGGGGGTGTGGCAGGCCAGCGTGGTCTTGGGAAATGCAACATTTGGGGGAAAGCAGGAATGCCTGTCGTCACCTAGGTCCGTGGGTGTAGAGCCCTAGCCAGGGACCCACCTTTCTCTCCCCAGCACTTCCCCACTTTTGTGTCATTTAAAGGGACCATTCTCTTCCCTTCCCAGCACTCCCGTATCAGTGCCACTTCCCTGGCCAGAGCCCATGGGTATCTTGTCGTTTCAGTTGAACAAAGGCCAGGCTCTTCACCACGCCCCATGAGGCCTGGCACCCTGCCCTGACTTCCCCTCTGCCACTCTCCCTCTTGTTGACGCGCGTCAGTCAGACCAGTCTTCTCTGTGCTCCAGGAACACTCTGCTCTTTCCTCCCGTGAGGCCTTCACACTTGGCGTTCCCTTTGCCTCACACACATTTCTCTCTTCTGGTGTCGGCTCTTCCTGACCATTTCAGTCGCCACTAAGTGTCTACCTCCTCAGAGCCTTTCCTGCCGGTCCTGCCTGAGGGGGCTGCATCGTACTCTATCAGAGCCCCTGCCTTCTCTCGTGGCACCAACAACCACATGGAGTGGTCTTCTTTCTTTATGGTCTGTTTCCTCAACTAAAACGTAAGCTCCAAGATGACAGACACCTTACCTGCCTTCCGTCCCATGTGCCTGGCATGGGTGGCACCCACCACAAAGCCGAGTTGGATGATCGTGGCGCTCTCACAGACCTCGCACAGTGCTCGGTAGACTAGTTAGTAACTTACAGCAAAAATGGCTGTTTTCTCTTGCAATCCCTTGAAAGCAAACCTTTTTAAAAATGAACTTACTAATTCTGTTTTATGTGAATGTATTCAAATGTTAAATAGATCACGAGGAAAAAAAAAAAAGGAAATGTAACCCTTCTGTCAGATACATTTTGAATTGAGTAACACGAGTCTGTTCCCTTGGGTTAATATTGGGATGGGAATGATGTGGGGTTGGGATAGTGTTTGTTTCGGTCAGCTGTGTTTCTGGGAGTGACTCCCTTTCTGTGTTTTGGTGTCAGATCCGGTGTTTAAAGCTGTCCCAGCGCCCAACATGACACCTTCAGCAGTCGGCCGGGAGAGGCACTCGTGTGACGCACTGAATCGCTGGGTGAGAAGTGCAGCCGCCTGCCTTCCCTTTCAGGTCCCTGGGCATCCCTGTCCGACCTGCTGGTGAGGGTGACACATGCTCGTGTATGGGAGCTGAGGCCTACAGGAGGAGCCACCCTGCGGTGCTGGGTCTGCTCTGGGGTTCTGTTCCCGGTTCCGTCACCGCCTCATGAGCTGGGTTGTCTCTGGCCAGTCTCCAGCATCGTTCCCTCAGTTTCCTTGCTGCCATATAAGGCTGTGAGACAGTATGCCAAACGTGGGCCGCAGGGCAGTTGCCATGGGTCTGGTGAGCCGGGCAGCACTGCCAGGACCCCCAGGCAGAGAGTCTGCTGAGCATCTGCGGCTGGCGGTGTGGAGCCAGGCCCTGTGCTTTGGCAGCTTTTTGGGCCCTGAATAGCAGCTGTAGGGTTTGAGTCTGAAGGGTGCTGTGAACAGTGAGGGGGCGGCAGCAGCAACAGCAGTGGTCCTAGCCAACGCTGGACACGCCCCGCCTAATGGGGTTGGCAGATAAGTCATGGCACATCCACACTGGGGCAGAGCACAGCCGTGAGGGACTACAGAGCTGAATGTCTCAGGCAGAAGGGAACTGTCACCATAAAAGACATGAAACCATGCAGGTTACTAAGCACTGTCAAGTAGCGTGTTTCATGACAACAAAAAATACAGCCCCCTCCCCGCCAGTCGCACAAAGAAAAGACACTGGGGATAGACCACATGGCAACAGTGGGTGTCGCATAGCAATGTATTGTGGGCCATTGTTATTTTCTCCTTTTGGTTTACCTGTATTTCCTAGGTTTTTTTTTTTTTTTTTTTTTACAATGAACTTGTATTTATTAATCAGAAAAGAAAGTAAAATTTACTGTTAAAAAAGCTGCCCTAAGTATTCAGAGACAGTCAAAAGATGAGAAGGAGCCAGCTCTCCGGGAGCCTCTTTGGTCTGGGCTGACTGGATGAGGGTGGGTCCTGAAGAAGTCTGAGTCCCTCATTATAGGAGGTGTTGATTCTGTCCTCCTCCCCACAGCTAGGAGAACAGCTGAAGCAGCTGGTGCCTGCAAGTGGCCTCACAGTCATGGATCTGGAAGCTGACGGCACATGTGTGCGGTTCAGCCCTTTGATGACAGCAGCAGGTAAGCAGGCTTGGTGGATGCTCTTTGCTTTCGTTGTGGGGCTGCTTGCCTTCAGGATATTCCGTTCTCCTAGAGTTATCAGCATCTGTTTTTGGAAGGGCTTTTTCTCTTTTTGAGCTAAATTTAGGTAGATTAGCGTTCCCATGTAACTTCTCAGAATCAAAATGAGACTTCAGAAGTCACCTGAATTGACCGGGTGCAGTGGCTCATGCCTATAATCCCAACACTTTGGGAGGCCGAGGCCGGCGGATCATCTGAGGTAAGGAGTTTGAGACCAGCCTGGCCAACATGGCGAAACCCTGTCTCTACAAAAAAATAAAAAATTAGCCAGGCGTGGTGGTGCACACCAGTAGTCCCAGCTACTTGGGAGGCTGAGGCAGGAGAATCACTTGAACCCGGGAGGCATAGGCTGCAGTGAGCTGAGATTGCTGCACTGCACTTAAGCCTAGGCAACAGAGGAGACTCCGTCTCAAAAAAAAAAAAAAAAAAAAAAAAATCACCTGAATTCTCTTTTTTTGTGTTGTGACAGGGTCTTGCTGTCGCCCAGGCTGGAGTGCAGAGGCAGGGTCATGGCCCACTGCAGCCTGGACCTCCTGCACTCAAGTGATCTTCCCACCTCAGGCCCTGAGTAGTTGGGACCACAGGCATGAGCCACCATACCCACCTAGCTTTTGCATTTTTTGTAGAAATGGGGTTTTGCCATGTTGCCCAAGCGGAATCCCTGTATTTTGATGTCTTGTGACCCTTGGTTTTCCACTGCAAGGGTTCCTCCTCCTAGCAGTACATCACAGTTACCTGGGGAGCTTTAGACACAACCAATGGCTGCCCACCTCCAGAGATTCTAGAATGGAGCCTGGGTATCTGTGTTTTGGTTATTACTATTTTTTTTTTAGAAACAGGGTCTCACTTGTCACCCAGGCTAGAATTCAGTGTCTTGACCATAGCTCATTGCAACCTCAACCTCTGGGGCCCAAAGAATCCTCCTGCCTCAGCCTCCCAAGGAGCTGGAACTACAGGCAAGTGCCACCACATTTGGCTAATTTTTTTATTTTATTTATTTTTGGGGGGACTGAGTCTTGTTCTGTCACCCAGGATGGAGTGCAGTGGTGCTATCTCAGCTCACTGCAACCTCTGCCTCCTGGGTTCAAGCGATTCTTCTGCCTCAGCCTCCTGAATAGCTGGGATTGCAGGTGCACACTAGCACGCCTGGTTAATTTTTTTTTTTTTTTTGAGATGGAGTGTCGCTCTGTCGCTCAGGCTGGAGTGCAGTGGTACAGTCTCGGCTCACTGCAACCTCTGCTCATTGCAACCTCCATCTCCCGGGTTCAAGCAGTTCTCTGCCTCAGCCTCCCAAGTGGCTGGGATTACAGGCACCTGCCAGCATGTTTGGCTAATTTTTAAATTTTTAGTAGAGACAGGGTTTTGCCATGTTGGTCAGGCTGGTCTTGAGCTCCTGACCTCATGATCCGCCCCACTCAGCCTCCCAAAGTTGTGAGCCACCGCATTACAGGTGTAAGCCACTGCACCTGGACTAATTACAGGTGTGAGCCGCTGCACCTGGACTAATTTTTTTTGCTTTTTCATAGAGATAGGTTCTCTATGTCATCCAGGCTGCTCTTGAACTCCTGGCCTTAAGTGATCCTCCTGCCTTAGCTTCCCAAAGCACTGGCCACAGCTCTAGAGGCTTAGTCTCTCACACTGCAAAAGCAAGCCAGTGAGCCCCTGAGGCCTGGTGCTGTCACCATCTCCCTGTGCTTCCTGTGTGGGGACCAACCCCCCACAGTACTTTCCTTCTCTCAATCATAGTAATGTATACAGAGAACCTGTGGTATGATGTTTGCAGCCTGCCAGAAGTGGGCTTTCTATGGGAAGAGTGATTTCTAACGCTGGAGTGTGTCATTGTGGGCCACATCTGTGAAAGAAACAGTCCACACCTGGTACAGCCAGCTGTGTCAGTTTCTAACCCTAATTCGTCCTTGTCGGGGTTGAATGGCTTTTTAAAAAATCTGCACGGCACCGGGTAACTGGAGTACCTCGAGCTTTTGACCTTCCCAGTAGTGGAAGAGGGAGCTCTGCCCTCTCGTCATCTACCGTCTCGAGCGTTTCTCTGACATTTTGTGAACGTCTTCAGTTTTAGGAACTCGGGGAGAGGATGTGGATCAGCTTGTGGCCTGCATACAAAGCAAGCTGCCAGTGCTGAGCTGCACGCTCCAGTTGCGCGAAGAGTTCAAGCAGGAGGTGGAAGGAACGGCAGGTCTCCTATACGTTGATGACCCTAACTGGCCTGGAATAGGGGTTGTCAGGTAAAGTCTTGGCCTGCCACTTGATGTTAGAGACTTTGCTGTATAAAGAACATGGGTGGGTCATTTTCTGAACCAGCTTAGAAATCCAAGATGAATGTGTAGTCACAATATGGTTGTTTCATGAAAATGCAGCTTGATTTTCTGGGAATTTACAAAAGCACAGTGCAAGCAGGCGATTCGGCTCACCATGGCACTCAGGGAGGGGGAGTTGCTGAATGTTCTGTCTGTAAGCGCCGACTCTCGGCTGCCTAGGAGAAGGTGCGGACGGGTATATATCACTGACAGTGGTTGCTCACCTGGGCATAATGAGAATTGCAAATCAGTTAAGGAAAAGCACTTTGGGAGGCCGAGGCGGGTGGATCACGAGGTCAAGAGATCGAGACCATCCTGGTCAACATGGTGAAACCCCGTCTCTACTAAAAATACAAAAAATTAGCTGGGCATGGTGGCGCGTGCCTGTAATCCCAGCTACTTAGGAGGCTGAGGCAGGAGAATTGCCTGAACCCAGGAGACGGAGGTTGCGGTGAGCCGAGATCGCGCCATTGCACTCCAGCCTGGGTAACAAGAGCGAAACTCCGTCTCAAAAAAGAAAAAAAAAGAAAAAGGACCAGCTCTCGAGGAGACAGAACTCCCCTGTCCTTTCTTGTTCTGTGGGAACAGTCCTGTGGCTGCTTTCTGTCGCCTTCAGAGGTGAGGCAAGTCTTTTTTTGTATTGCACGTGAGACTTCCAGACCTTGTCTTCCCTATCTACATGGACCTAAAGACTTTGGCTTTCAGCTGGGCATGGTGGCTCACACCTGTAATGCCAGCAGTTTGGGAGGCTGACAGGAGGATTGCATTATTTGAGGCCAGGAGCTTGAGACTAGCCTGGACAATATGGCAAAACCGCATCTCTACAAAAATATAAAAATTAGCCAGGGGTGGTGGTACACACCTGTAGCCCCAGCTACTCAGGAGGCTAAGATGGGAGGATCAGCTGAGCCCAGGAGGTGGTGGTTGCAGTGAGGCAAGATCATACCACCGCACTCTAGCCTGGGCCACAGAATGAGACCCTGCCTCAAAAAAAAAAAATTAGGCCTTCCTGTGACTCTTCCTTTACTCCTGGCAAGCTGTAAACCTGTGGCATTCTTGAAAGGTTGTGGTCTGGAGACACTCACAGTAGCTCTCTGCCCATTGGTTCTGCTCTACTGTCTTGCTAATTACTATCTAGAGGTTTCTACACCACCTCTAATCCTGTGTCTGAAGAGACATTTGATCTTTCAGACTGAAATGCTGTCGTTTAATGTTGTTTTAGGTATGAACATGCTAATGATGATAAGAGCACTTTGAAATCAGATCCTGAGGGGGAAAAAATCCATGCTGGACTCCTGAAAAAGTTAAATGAGCTGGAATCTGACCTAACATTTAAAATAGGTAATTACTTACTTTTATAAGTCAACTGTGACCTTTGGAAGGACATTTGCTAACTGGCTTTAAGGAATATGGCTCATCTCTTGGAGGGTTAGAGTCTCTCCGGCTCTGAGACCTCCCTCCCCTTCTGCAGCCTTGCCACGCCTTTCCATCCATCATGAGAATCTCCAAGGAGGAGACCCCTTTGTGCATGGTCAGGCCACTGAACAGGAGAGCGGGCCCGCGTCTCACCCACGACAGAGGACTTGGAACCAAGTCTGTCTCGTTTCCTCTGCAGGCCCTGAGTATAAGAGCATGAAGAGCTGCCTGTACGTGGGCATGGCGAGCGACGACATTGACGTTGCGGAGCTCGTGGAGACCATTGCGGCCACAGCCCGGGAGATAGAGGAGAACTCGAGGGTCTGTGGTCCCCTCAGTGTTCATTCCTTTTCCAGGTTTTGCCCCAGCAAACAGCGGGGTGTTGAGGAAAGGAGCTGCTCTCAGGACGTCTGCTCGTTCTCTGTCAGTGTTTACTGTAAGCTGGGCCTTGTGCCAGGCATCAGTGATGCCAAATGGGTTTGACCCGGCCCGTGCCCCAGTGAACACACAAGCTCAGGGGAAAGATCCACATAGCCACGCTGGGCAGTAACCGTGCCTCGGAGAAGAGGGCGGGTGGCTAGACACACAGGCAGACACATTCACCCCTACCTGCCAAGGTCAGGGAGGACTTCTGCTCTGGAGCTGGGTCCTGAGGGTGAATGAAACAGGTGCTGCTTTGTGTGTGGTTTCCCCCACACTCCTCCCCCACAGCACTTCCCACCTGGGATAGACCTGCTTCTGTGGGTCCCTTAGGGTGGAGGACCAGGCAACAAGGCTGACAGGGTGTCCTCCAAACAAACGATTACTTCCCTAAAAAAAATCACTCAAAAGGAGATAGGAAGGGACCAAGGTAAGACTGCTCTGACAGGAGACGCATGCCATTGGAAATGCGGCTGAAAGCCAGCTTTGTTCATTCTTGGGTGGACTCAAGGTTTCTTCCCAGCCTGACTCTGACTTCTGTGTTTTGAAGAATATTGAACAGTGCTTGTTTTCTGTTTTTTTTTTTTTTTTTTTTTTAACCTGATATGCCATTTGGGTGATAAATAGTTATTTCTTCTCTGTTCCCAGCCAATGAGGCTGGTCACTAAGGTGTGTCTGCCTGGGCCTCTGTGAGCATTTCATCTGCTTGTCTTTGTTTTTCTATTTTCTTTTTACACTGGCATTTCAGTGCAGGATTTCATTGACCTGCTTTTGAAAATTCCCCCAGTGCCTCGTTACTAGCTCTTCTGGGCCCCAGGCAAGAAGCTTAAAGTAATGCCTTTCTTGGTCTTACCACAGCTTCTGGAAAACATGACAGAAGTGGTTCGGAAAGGCATTCAGGAAGCTCAGGTCGAGCTGCAGAAGGCAAATGAGGAACGGCTTCTGGAAGAGGTGAGGCTGCCGATGGCAGCAGGTTTGGGGTGCCGCCGCAAGGCCAGGCAGCCCAGAGCCCCGGTCATGTCTTGCAGGGGGTGTTGCGGCAGATCCCCGTCGTGGGCTCCGTGCTGAATTGGTTTTCTCCAGTCCAGGCTTTACAGAAGGGAAGAACTTTTAACTTGACAGCAGGTAGGAGAGCGTAGCCTCCGCCCAGGTCTCATTGACCTTGGGAGGTTTCACCGAATGCCCTTGGGTTCCAACACTCCTCCCGCTGAGAAGCCCGGCCTGGTTCCCGTTCTTCATCGCTGGGTATGGGCTGGGCATCTGAGGAGACATGGTCTGGCTGACCCTGTGCCCTGTCGTCCTCCCTGCACATCCTGGCGCCTGAAACAGTAGGGAAGCAGTTACCCATTCCCCACGGCTGCCGCCACCACAAGGCCATGAGGACACGCCCACTCAGCCGTGCAGATTCTGAGGGTGCTGTCTTGGGCATTTTGGTTCAGGGCTCATACTTGTCGTCCTCGTATGTTTTGCCCCAGCAGGCCTGCTTTTGAAAGCAGCAGTGCAGAGACTGAAGCGTGGAGCACTGGCATGGTTTATTCTGACCTGGGCAGCCAGCAAGCGTTGCAGCCGCTGGAGTGTGGGGAGGATGTTATAGTCTAGGTCTCCTCCTTTCCTCTTCTACCACGGAAATAATTTCCTCCACCCGAGGCCCACCCTTTGTTCTTCCCCAAAAAAACGATTACTACATTGTCATGAAAGCAAAAGATAATCTGATTTCTGATCTGCCAAGCCTTAGCTTTCAGCAAAGAGGCACCCACTTCTTGTGGCTTCAGTGCATTTGTTAGGCCCGGCTCCCCCGGTGCACTTACGCTGCACTGCCGGCCAGTGTTGGCAGTACTGGCCCTGGGAGCCAGCCTTCTCTTGGCACATTCGTTGGTGCCCGCGTCTACACCAGTCTGTGGCAGGCTCAGTGTCTGAAAGGTTATTGGGGAGCAAGGCTGTGTGAGGGCAGGTGGCGTGTTTTCAAGGCAGCCTGTGCCTGCAGCTTCCACCCCAGCTCCCTACTCTCCTGCAGGCTGTCTGGAGTCCACAGAACCTATATATGTCTACAAAGCACAAGGTGCAGGAGTCACCCCACCTCCGACGCCCTCGGGCACTCGTACCAAGCAGAGACTTCCAGGTACGTGACACGGCCATGCAGAGTTCAGGTAACAGGTTTCCCCTGTTGGCTGTTACTTGCATTCCTTTGTTTTCTGGGTTCTTTAACTCCAGAGGTCTGTGTATCTTCACTTAAGACCAACTACTACCATCTTTTTAACCATTTCAGTAGCCAAGGAGTTCATCCTTGGAGAAATCCCTTGGTAGCACCCCAAGGGGGAAGTGTGGGGTCTTGAAGATGACACCGTCACTGTGGTGTTTCCCTCCCGGGCATTTCCTAGTGAAGATGGCTGCAGAGATGCCCGGCGTGGAGCACGTGTTGGTGTCATGCTAGCAGCTCCCGGTTTTCTCTTCAAACAGTTCAGAGCCAGTAGTGTTTTCTGCTGAAGCCGTGTTGTAAAATAAGGCAATTACCTGTTGCACAGACAGCCTGTGTGGCAGAAGCATACTCACCGAGCTTTCAGCGCCGTCTGTCTACCCTTTCTCTAGGCCAGAAGCCTTTTAAAAGGTCCCTGCGAGGTTCAGATGCTTTGAGTGAGACCAGCTCAGTCAGTCACATTGAAGACTTAGAAAAGGTGGAGCACCTGTCTGGCGGGCCGGAGCAGATGACCCTTGAGGCCAGCAGCACTGAGGGACACCCAGGGGCTCCCAGTCCTCGGCACGCTGACCAGACCGAGGCCCTCAAGAAGGGGGCCCTGCGCCCAGAAGTTGACCACCCACAGGTAGAAGGACTGGAGAGCTTAAGATAAGATTCAGTGTGTGGTTTGAGACTGTACTGAGTATTGTTTCAGGGAAGAGAAGTGATACCGGAAATGTGAACTGTGCCACATACTAATACAATAGAAATTACTGTTATTTGTGCTTCACTGGGATTTTTGCACAAATATGTGCCTGAAAAGTAGGCTTTTTAGGAGGGCAGTCAACTTGTCTAACCTCTTGTGTGTGTAGACTCACCAGGAACTGTATGCTGTCCTACTCAGCTGTAGTAATACCACTTTTTCCTAGGTTACCGTAAACACTTTTTATTCACAAAAAAACACTTAGAATTTCAAGTGTCTGCCACTTGAACGTTCGCTCTTTCTAAACATAAGCAGAAGTTATGAGGTTGCACATGGCAACTTTTTGGTAAACAGCTTTTCGTTAGCACTCTCCAGGTTCTCTGTGACACTTCAGAGAGGCAAGACTGGCCGCATCCTTTGTTGTCTGTGTTAGTCGGTCTCTAGTGTGATAAACTTGTAATGCACAACTAGACTGCCAGGCTTGAAGGAGCATGGGTGCTCTGGGGAGTGTAAATCAGAGCATCAGAAGCCCTCTCCGACTATCCCCCGCTGCTGCTCTTCCTGGAGACTTAGTAAGGACTGTGTCCACTTGAGCTGTGGCAGGGCTTCTGTCGGGGACTGTGCCCTGCCACAAACCCACTTCTCCCTTTGTATACTGTTTGTTTGTAAACAAATTTAAGGACTGATCTATTCAGAGAAACTGTAAAGTCTCCTCCTGACCATATATGTATATTTTTAAATACTGGTAAAGCTTTTAAATTGGCACACAAGTACCAACTGTGCTCATTTTTATGTTTAGTATCTAAAAAACCTGATAGATGCTACCCTTAGAGCCTGCTATTCCAGGTGCTGTGACGCACCCCCCTGGGTTAAAATCTGAAAGCAAGTACCCTTTGACCTTCCCCTACAGAAGCTCCTGTAGCTTCTACTGCCCTGGCACCTCACCTGGGCCCAACTCGGTCATAGGCCAGCAGGGCACTCTCTCATGCTGATCAGCCAGGCTCCTTGCTTAAGTCAGTAGAAGCTCACTCTTACTGCCCGTTACTACTCTTCCGAAGTACTGGCCCCTGTGCCTTCTTAGTCCAGCAGAGTCAAGCTTTTGGGAGACCTGAAAATGGGGAATTCACACTGGGTTTGTGGACTGTAGTACTGGAAGCCTTAGTTATACCACATTCAGCCTATAATTACACTCTGATTTGATGGGATTTTTTTGTTTTGTTTTGTTTTTTTGGTGCAAATGATTAAACAAAGTCTTCCCTGTTTATTTGGTGCAATGAAGTATAGCAGATAAAATAGGGTTGGGGTAAATTATCACCTTTAACAAGATTAAATGTTTTTATATATATTTGGAATTGTTAAATTGGTTTTGCTGAGACATTTCACCCTTGACATACTATTTGAATGCTGGTTTCAATAAAGGTTCTTGAAATTGTTACCAGTGAATCAGTTTATAAACCTTATTATAAAAGACTTACCCAAGTATCTGAAATAGCTGCTTATCTACCAGTGGGAGATAGATAGGTTCTTCTCTGCTGACCAAAAAAAGCTAGCTAGAGATGAACTTTTTAGTAAAGCAAAGTCTCAACAAATGCCTTTGCCAAAATAAGGTTTTATTTTGAAAGTCATTTGAAAGACACTGAGAAAGGAAGGAGACCTAAGACCCAATGGATGTAGGTTCCAAATTCAGATTCTTGCCAGCTCCGCCCATGGTCTCTGTCAGGCCAAGAAGGTGCTTTCTTTGGTAATTCCTATTTTTTAGTTTCCTGAAGAGATCTTTTCCCACAAGCCATCTTCATTTTTTTTGTAGACTAGGGCTTTATTTCCAGGAAACAATGTATTAGTTGGAGATGGGTATTTTTTTAAAAACATCAAGGTAGATCTAATATGTTCAACAAAGTGGGGTGGCTCGGCCAGAGGCGAAGTGGAAAGATTCTGAAAACACAAGATGGTGGGCATAAGTCACCTTGCTCGGCCCTGCTTTGATAAAGATGTCGAAGCATCTTTATTCTTGGACACATAAATATATATAGTAAAATACGTAAGAAATGGAGTGGCATCGATTAGTAAGAAAAAAGTTGCTTACTGATTTACCCACACATATTTCCATCTAGGACTCGACATATGCCCAATTGATACACAAATTAAATGGGGTCAGTGGCATCCAAAAAGTAACTACTACACGCCGAAGGGAAAGCAGCTATGACCTGGTCTAAACTCTTTTGTCTTACAGGTGGGAAAACCAGGGTCCACAGATTTAAAACTTAGCTTGTAAATTCTCACCTCTAGTATTTGCTTGTCATCTTGCTGCAACCAGAAATCCACATGTGGAAATGGTGTCCAGGAGTACGGTCCTATACGAATTTGTTCTGTCTCTGCATCGTAAATACTAATCATCTAGAAAAGAACGTGTCAAAGAATTTGAAGAATGTCACCCACTTTTCACACCCTCCCAGCAACGCAAGCTCCAGTGTAGTCTAGCACTTTCAGGAATTTATCTGCCTGATAAGCTTCTTAAAAACTGTCTCTAATACCAAAAGCTGCCACCTACTAAACACATCTAGTGTATCTGCTACTGCAGGCTGTGGGTCCCATACGTGGCTGTTGGCTGTTTAGTGCTGACAACAGTCCTGCAAGACAAGGGTGTTTTTTTCCCATTTGGGGTGAAAACTTGAGACTCAGAGAAACGGGGCCCATTTCCCAGGTCGCCTGTCTGGTAAGCCTCAGAGCTGGACCTCAAAGCCAGGTGCATCTGACTGAAGTCTGTGTTCCTCATTGCCACAGAGAACACTGCCTCATTATTTATACCCCAAGCAACTGATCGCTTTGCAATTTAAAAGCATACAGTGGGCCGGGCGTGGTGGCTCACGCCTGTAATCCCAACACTTTGGGAGGCCAAGGCGGGTGGATCACGAGGTCAAGAGATCGAGACCATCCTGGTCAACATGGTGAAACCCCGTCTCTACTAAAAATACAAAAAATTAGCTGGGCATGGTGGCGCGTGCCTGTAATCCCAGCTACTCAGGAGGCTGAGACAGGAGAATTGCCTGAACCCAAGAGGCGGAGGTTGCGGTGAGCCGAGATCACGCCATTGCACTCCAGCCTGGGTAACAAGAGCGAAACTCTGACTCAAAAAAAAAAAAAAAGCAAAAAAAGCATACAGTGCCTGGTGCCCCAACAAAAGAAAGAACCTGATTTGCCAAATGATCCATTCCCTGAATTCCCAAATTTGCCAGTGGTAGTCTTACCTTACCCAGCAATATATTCAGCTTTGGTAACAGACAGAAATAGGTTCTGAATATTAACTAAACTAGGGCCATTATGCTCCTTGAGAAATCCTAAAAATGTTAGAAGGGCTGGCAAAACAAATCGCTCTGAATCCCAACACTAAATGTCAGCATTTCATAAATGAGCAGATTTCTTTGGGGTGGCCTGAATGAGATTTCTGTTTTTTCACACTTTGAGCATTTTTAAAGACTTCTTTCACCCATTCCTCAAATGCCTTATACACTTTGGGTTTTCAAACTTTTAAAATCACAGTGTAATTTAATTAATTTGATCATTCTGTTGGGTTAATTAAATTGTTCCAGCAAATTGCTCTCTAGTGACCTGATCCAAAAAAAACTTCTCTCCTGCTTCCCAGGTCTCCTCTATTTGCAGGAACTTTACGTATAGGAAAGCTCTTACTAAGTAACAGAAGTTTGTTCTCTTTGAATTCGGATGCTTGGATTCACACATACCTCCCACACCTTTTAGGCAGAGAACTGGAGTCTGGAGCTCATGACCTAAAGATATTCATTACTGAGAGAGAGTGTGGGGAGGGGGCATATGTGTGTGCTGATCCTCGGTAATTTACAGCTAAAAAGAAGCTGACATACAACATAGACTTTTCTAAGACTGATAAGGCCTTGGCATTTGATACCTTTTTAAAATCCCTTAACACAAAGATGATTTCAAACTCACTGGTCCTCCTGCTAAAGCTCGCGCAGCACGCAGCTGCTCCTCTGGACCTCGATCTTGAAAGGAGGCTCTGTAAATCTCTGCAGTCTTAATGTTGACAGCTGTGAGGGACAACAAGATGACTCTGAATTAACAAAAGACCAAAGTGGAAAGCCTGCAGTCTTAATTCTCCCACCACTCCTAAGAGAAAGCTAGGAAAGTGAACAGAATGGCTCCTAAGTGTCTGGAGCTGTTCCTCCCTTTAGAGGGAAAATGCTACCCTTACCGCACGCATTTCAGTCAGGCCTGAGCTGGACTCGGTGAGATTTTGTTCTAAACCAAGAGCTGCTTTCCACATGGGAAGCAGCCATTCCTGCACTTGGACAAGTAGCAAAACCTCTCTGGTCAGCCCTACTGGTGTACAGCCAGGGGTAGGTGGGCGAACTGTTATTGTTCTGTTGGAATCTTCACAATTTCGTATTTTATACACGAAGTTAAAGAGAGTAAGACAGTGAACACCTGTGAAATAAATATCACCAATACAGCAGAAGGCCTCTGAAATATAGCCAATCTCATGCCTTTTCCACAGGAGTCCTGGGGCTGTCAAGCAGGGAGGATGGTTCTAAGTTTTCTTCAGCCTGATAGTTTCACACTTTGGACAACTTCGGTTCTCGAGCAAAACTTTCCTCGGTTCCGGAGGTATAAAAAAATTCCAGTGCCTGTCTCCCTCCCCCAGAGCACTGGCAGAAGACAAGCACACCTGCCTGACGTGCTGGGGAGAGAAGGAAACAGAGGCCAGGTGCTCCCCAGCTCCTGGGAAGGATGGGCCTGGCCTATACTATTTGCTACCACACTGCTTCTTCAAAGTCTTAAGACATGAACATTATCTCCATTTTGTAGGTAAAGCTTACAGAAGTTAAGCTACTTGCCCAAGGTCTCACAGCAGATGTTCAGCGGAGCTGGGATCTGAACCCAAGGCTGTCCCATCCTGACAGCAGTGGTTTGCTGAATTAGCTTTAACCGCACATGTGCCAAGCCTCCAACCCACAAAGATGCACACTACTTACCAATGCCATATATTATTGGAAAGTGGTTTTCGTTTTCTTCCCGGTCATTTAATTCTACAAAATAAAAACGTTTAAGATACTTTTTAAACAAATACCAAACAATTATTTTTATTTTGTATGATAAAGGCCAAGGAGGAACCCCTCACTGCAGAAAGGGAGGAAAATCCCAGAAACTGAAAGGGACTGTGACCCTGTTTCCCTGCCCTACCCCAAGGCGGGTGGGTTTATACTGAACAAACTGGCATATGCAGAAGAGGTCCCTAATCCCACCCCACCTTCTCCATGCACCCCATCTGCCACACAGGTGGCAGCTGTGAGATCCAGTGCCCTCCTTCCTGGGAGACGAGGCACACTTGAGGGGGCTGCATTGGAACTGACACCGGGCACCGTGGCAATGGCCATCCCACCACAGCAAGAGCTGGAACAGACGCCGGCCAAGCAGTGACAGCAGTATGTGCCGGTGCTTGGTCCCGCTGCAAGGCTGGGGGCAAAATGGTCCTGAAATGCACAGCTTCGCTTTGGGACAAATAGCAGAACTTACCTGTCACACATAATGTCACTAAGTGAATGTCATCTTCTTGCCTGTCAAATTCACCTACGATGAGAATTTTAAGACTGGTTATCAGAAAAGCTCCTCTAGTTACCAGAACAAACTGCTGAGCAAGCCAAGGACAAGGAGGGACAGCAGCCAGCTGAGTGTGCTTTGCCCCACACCCTCTTGCCCACGCCCAAGCAGCCACAGCCCAGCCTCTGGGGCCAGACCCGAGGGAGCTGACGCTGCAGAACCCTGACCGCCACAAGACGGCCACATTCAGCCTCAGGCCCCAAGGAGCTGGGGCTGAGCCTTCCCATTTTTCTCTTCATTCTGAGAGTTTTGCAGGGACCCATGGATTCATAGATTTTTACTTTTCTCCTAAGTAACCTGTTTTCCTGATTATCGGAGTTGTAAAAACAAAAATCTGGCCTCTGTAACAGATTTGAAAAGTACAGGAAAGCATAAGTCAGTTTTCAACATCCGTAATCCTAGCACTGTTAATTTTCTTCCATATTTTTCCGTGCTCAGCAGAGCTGACCACAGAGACAATGTTACATCCAAATTTTTCCGTGCTCAGCAGAGCTGACCACAGAGACAATGTTATATCCTTTTTTTAAAAAAAAAAAACAAAAAAAACATGGAGTCTCGCTCTTTTGCCCAGGCTGGAGCGCAGTGGCGCCATCTCGGCTCACCGCAACCTCCGCCTCCTGGGTTGAAGCGATTCTCCTGCCTCAGCCTCCAGAGTGGCTGGGATTACAGGCATGCATCACCACACCCAGCTAATTTTAGTATTTTCAGTAGAGATAGGGTTTCACTATGTTGGCCAGGCTGGTCTTGAACCCCTGACCTTAGGTGATCCCCCTGCCTTGGCTTCCCAAGTGCTGGGATTATGGCCACTACACCCAACCAGGTATAAACCTTTTTTAAGAGTTATGTCGGCCGGTTGTGGTTGCTCATGCCTGTAATCCCAGCACTTTGGGAGGCCAAGGCAGGCGGATCACCTAAGGTCAGGAGTTCAAAACCAGCCTGGCCAACATAGTGAAACCCCATCTCTACTGAAAATAAAAAAAATTAGTCAGATGTAGTGGCCTGTGCTTATAATCCCAGCCACTCAGGAGGCTGAGGCAGAAGAATTGCTTGAACCCGGGAGGCAGAGGTTACAGTGAACCGAGACTGAGCCACTGCACTCTAGCCTGGGCAACAGAGTGCGACTCTATCTCGGGCAGGGGGGTGGGGTTGGGGGGAGAGAGTTAAGTCATGATGCCAAATTGCTTTCTGGACAGGCTGTACCATTGTATGAGGAAGCCTTCCTCATGGCCTGGTGGATAGTCAACACAGAACAATATCATCTTTATTTTTTGAAAATATTTGCTAATTTAGGCAGGGTGCAGTGACTCACGCCTGTAATCCCAGTACTTTGGGACCTGAGATCACCTGAGGTCAGGAGTTCAAGACCAGCCTGGCCAAGATGGTGAAACCCCATCTCTACTAAAAATACAAAAATAGGCCGGGTGCGATGGCACACGCCTGTAATCCCAGCACTTTGGGAGGGTGAGGCAGGCGGATCACAAGGTCAGGAGATTGAGCGCATCCTGGCTAACACAGTGAAACCCTGTCTTCTCTACTAAAAGTACAAAAAAATTAGCCAGGCGTAGTGGCACGTTGTCTGTAGTCCCAGCTACTCGGGAGGCTGAGGCAGGAAAGTCGCTTGAACCCAAGAGGTGGAGGTTGCAGTGAGCTGAAATCGTGCCACTGCACTCCAGCCTGAGCAACAGAGCAAGACTGTCTCAAAAAAAGAAAAAAAAAAAATACAAAAATTAGCCAGGCATGGTGGTGAGCGCTGGTAATCCCACCTACTCGGGAGGCTGAGGCAGGAGAACTGCTTGAACTTGGGAGGCGGAGGTTGCAGTGAGCCAAGATTACGCCACTGCACTCCAGTGTGGGCGACAGATCAAGACTCCATCTCAAAAAAAATTGCTAATAGGGAAAAATGGTATCAGTATTTTAATTTTCTGCAGATTAAAATGGACATTTTTGCTAGAACGGAGGGTAGTTCTGTTTTCACACAGTTTAGAGCACTTACGATTTTGGAATGTATCCACTGCTACTTTAGTGGAAAATCTTGTCCCTACCCCTGCTACCCTTACCCTCTACAAATGAGGCCCATGCTATTCCGTCTGTGAAATTCCAAGCTGGGCCAGTCTGTTGCTCTGCGCTGCTCCAAGTGGGTGTGTCATCTAAGGTTTAGAACCAGTTGGGATTTTTAACCGAAGCAAAAACAGGTACAAATTTATGTCCAATATGGGGGTGGAAAAAAAACAGTGAACTTACTAAGAAGTTGATGAGTGAGTTTTTGTGACAACTGCCTGTCGTCATTGAAGCCTCCCACGAGGTGCACTTCCAGCCTGGCAAGAGATGGGACAGGGGTCAGAGGCCAGAACGAGACACCAGCGCATGGGCTGGTCTCACTCTGAACTTTCACTCTCAGCTTCCGTGAGCCCTTGTTCTACAGCAGGGCTTCCGGGTCCTCTTCGTGCCACCGCAAAAGAAGGTATCTGCAGCATGCTTCTAAGGCCAATAGGAAGTTTTGGGGACCCTGCCTGAGGGCCCCGATGACTGAAGGGATCCGAATCTAAACACAAACATGAGGCCGCCTCCATGCAGCAGTGAGGAGCTCCGCTCTAGAAGAGTATGAGCACAGGACGGGTGTGGTGGCTCACACCTTTAATTTAGCTCTTTGGGAGGCTGAGGTGGGCGGATCACCTGGGGTAAAGAGTTCGAAACTGGCCTGGCCAATGTGGTGAAACCCTGACTATACTAAAAATACAAAAAAAACTCAGCCAGGCCTGGTGGCATGTGCCTATAATCCCAGCTACTCGGGAGACTGAGGCAGAAGAACCACTTCGACCTGGGAGGCAGAGGTTGCAGTGAGCTGAGATCTCACCACTGCACTTAACACTGCCTGGGTGACAGAGACTCTGCCTCAAAAAATAAAAGAAGAGGCTGGCCACGTCACTCACCTGCCCAAAGCAGGACACTGCCAAAACCCACCTCTCAGTGTCCTGCCCAGGAGCAAGTACGGTAAGACAATGGGAGGGGCCTGCCGTTAAGTAGACATTTCACAGGTGCCGTCTCCTCTAATGTCCACCATATCTTGGTGAGAGGGGGATTATCAGCTTCATTTTACAGAGATACATGCTTATGAACCACTACACGTGATTTTCCTAAATTGTGTTTCCCCCTAGCCTCATGAGATGGGGAAATAGTGTTCATGAAGTTAAAACAAAAGTTTGGGGCCAGGTATGGTGGCTTATAATCCTAGCATTTTAGGAGGCCGAGGCAGGCGGATCACTTAAGGTCAGGAGTTCGAGACCAGCCAGTCCAACATGGTGAAACCTCATCCCTACTAAAACTACAAAAATTAGGCTGGGCGCAGTAGCTCACACCTGTAACCTCAGCATTTTGGGAGGCTGAGACAGGTGGATCACAAGGTCAGGAGTTTGACACCACCCTGGCCAACATGGTGAAACCCCATCTCTACTAAAATTACAAAAATTAGCCAAGCATGGTGGTGCACACTTGTAATCCTAGCTACTCGGGTGGCTGAGGCAGGAGAATTAATTGAACCCAGGAGGTGGGAGGTTGCAGTAGGCCGATATTGTGCCACTGCACTTCAGCTCTGGGCCACAGAGCAAGACTCCTTCTGGGGGAGGAGGAATTAGGCATGGTGACGGGTACCTGTAATCCCAGCTACTGGGGAAGCTAAGGCAGAACAATCACTTGAACCGAGGAGGCAGAGGTTGCAGTGAGTCAAGAATGCATCACTGCACTCCAGCCTGGGCAACAGAGCAACACTCTGTCTCCAAAAAAAAAAAAAAAAAAAAAAGTTTGGGGGGGGGTTTGGGGGAAAAAAAAAAAAAAAAGACGGGGCCATCTTGTCTGTTGGAAGGCCTCCTTAGAAGAGTCCCACTGCCATTAGCACAGTGAAGCTGACACGTCCTGCGACTGAAAACACTCCAACAATGTCTGTGGAGCCCAGTGTTTCCACGCTCATCTACCAACCCCCTTTCCACAGCCCCTGTCAACCGGGGGAATTCATGCTTGGCAAAGCGCTGCCAGACTTCACACTGCCTTCTGGGACAAAAAATCTTCCTAAGGGATGAACCAAGACCCTGTATGTACCCAATATAGGGCACAGCCTCAAGTGGCCTCATGATCAACTCCCAAGTAGTAAAGAGAGCTGTGATCATCATGGCTCTGCTGGCAACAGGGCCACCAGGTTTGCCTCTGACTCCTGAAGCGAGCATGGCTGTTCTACAGCAGACCAGGAAAAGGTGACAAGCATGTTCTTAGAACCAAGGAGCAGAGTGTGTGGCAACATAATGGCATTGATTATGTCCCCCTGTGGGGGCCAAGATGATAGGAAAATGAAAAGGCCATTTTGGGCCTGCATGGGTCACATGGCCATGAAGCCAGCCCAGCCGTGGCATGGACTGCAGAAGTGGCATTTAAGAATCAATCAGTATTGCACTAGCAAAACTCTCCCAGAGAACTCTTTCTTTTTCCTCTTTTGACTCTTGGGATTCTAAGCCCTTGTATATGATGGGTGTAGCTCACTCAATGGCTGGCTTAGACTTCAAATAAGATGAGAGCAACGCCTGCCATGTCTACACAATGACAGAGAAAACAGAGGGGACAGGTGTATGAACACGAGTCTGGACAGCGGGCCTGTGTCCTCGGCCTCCACTTAGCTAGCTGCGTGCTCCAGCATGCTGAGCCTCAGCGCCTGCCTCTGTCAAATGGAGGCGGCAGATACTTTACTGTGAGAAGAGAGGATGAGGTGCTGTGGGACAGCCAGGCTGGCGGCCGCTTCTTATCAAGCAATCCATGCGGAAACTACCAACCTGCTGGAATTTAAAAATCCCCCCTCAGCTGGGAGGATCACTTGAGCCCAAGAGTTTGAGACCAGGCTGGGCAAAATGGCAAAACCCTGTCTCTACAAAAAATACAAAACATTGGCCGGGCATGGTGGCACACACCTGTGGTATGAGCTAGCTGGGAGGCTGAGGTGGGACAATCACCGGAGCCTGGGAAGTCAAGGCAGCAGTGAGCTGAGATCGCACAACTGCGTTCCAGCCAGGGTGACAGAGCAAGACCCTATCTCAACAACAACAACAAAGAGAAAAACAAAACACATGCCTTACCCCCTAGTGGTCCCCAAATCTCCCTGGCCTTGTTTTCTCCACAGCCTGCTTCACCCCTGAACACCCTGTCTTGTGTACTGTCTCTCGGCTTCGGAATCCGAACACCTTGGGGCAGGCTTTCCGTCTACTCTGTTCACGGCTATGTCCCTGGAAACTACAAGGTGTACGTGAGAGGAAGCAATTAACAAGTAAACACTGGAGGAATGACTGCATGAAGAGCTACCACACCTGCGATAAAAACCTCAAACTCAACGTTCCCAACGTCAAGTTCAAAGTCAAGCCTTCCATCTCTAATCCAGCATGGACTCCTTGCCTGTGCCCAGCATCCACTCATCCACTCAACCACTGCTGACACAGCGCCCATGCCATGCTAAGTTCTGCTCCGGGGGAAAGAGACAGACATGGCGGTCACAGCATCCTGTGTCACCATTACAGCTTCCGTGGCTACGTCCTCTACACAAGGGTTCAAATATCCCAATTCACCTATTAGAGTAGCATGGATCTCACCTTCCACATTGAGCGTGGTCGGAAAAGGATTTTATGGAGTTCATGATCAAGGGGACCTCAGCTTTGGTGTCGGTTCCATCACAATGTGTCAAGCAGGTGGCCCCATTACCTGAAGAACAAGGGTGAAAGGACTCAAGTTATTCCCGATGCGAGCGCAGCAGCAGGCCGAGACTCTGCTCCTGTCCCTTCGGACCGCCTCGTCTCTGAACATCCTGTAGGGAAAAACAGAAAGGGCTGTGCTGCCCAGCCAACCCATTCTGACCAGGACACCAGGGAGACACCATGCAGACCAGAAAAAACGTAAGCAGAGTCCGTTTCCAACAAGACACCAGGAAACTCAACTCGAGAAATTCAATGGTCCCAAAGGTTGGGCCACTTTAAGTAACGGTTTCCTTCACCTCTCTCATCATACCTGTGTGCCTCAGGACCACAATGTGACAAGTAGTGGCATCATCAGAACCCAGAATGGAGATGGAGCCTGTTTAAAAAAGAAATAAAATAAAATATCCAATTGCCTTTTGGGATAACGCCCAATTCACTGCTTCCTAACCTACCATCCTTTGGGGAGGTCACTGCAAGCTCTCTTTGCTGAACATACAGAAGGCCCTGGGGTCCCACTTGTTGAACAGACTGACCTCTGAGAAGTCTGGCTCTTTCCTGTTTAATTAAAAAAAAAATAAAATAGTGATGTAAATTAGTGAGGATGGAAAAACTGAAGATGTGGAGAGAGCCGAAGCGGGCTCTGCATGGGCGGCACACTAGTGTGTTGGAGTGTGTTAGCGGACAGAGAGGTTCAAAGAAAAACGTAGCAGCCACAGTCATTGGGAACAATGCAGAGAAAATGATGAGGTTCTGGGTGGTGGTTTTTTAACCTATGAAATCAGATGCTATAGTAACCGATTAAATGAGATGCAAAAATCCTTTATTACTTTTTTTTTTTTTTTTTTTTTTTTTTTTTTTTTAAGAGACAGGGACTCACTATGTTGCTCAGGCTGGTCTTGAACTCATGGGCTCAAGCAATCTTCCTGCCTTGGCCTCACCAAGTGCTGGAATTACAGGTGTGAGCCACCACACGGTTCTTTACTAAACACAGTTCTTTACTAAACAGTGTGAGACTCTTAACAATTTTACAGTTGGCCGGGTGCGGTGGCTCATGCCTGTAATCCCAGCACTTTGGGAGGCTCAGGTGGGTGGATCGCGAGGTCAAGAGATTGAGACCATCCTGGCCAACATGGTGAAATCCCATCTCTACTGAAAATACAAAAATTAGCCGGGCGTGGTGGCACGTGCCTGTGGTCCCAGCTACTCAGGAGGCTAAGGCGGAAGAATCGCTTGAACCCAGGAGGTGGAGGTTGCATCGAGCTGAGATTACACCACTGCACTCCAGCCTGGGCAACAGAGCAAGACTCCGTCTCAAAAAACAAACAAACAAAAAACAATTTTACAGTTGTAAAGAGAATGAGATTACCTAGGAATAGAGGGTGGGTGACTCTGAAACCACATCCCCTCTATTTTTTGAGACAGTCTCTCTGTCATCCAAGCTGGAGAGTAGTGATGCAACTTCAACTCACTGCAGCCTTCACCTCCCAGGCTCAAGCAATCCTCCCACCTCAGCCTCCCAGGTAGCTGGGACCACAGGCATGCACCACCACACCTGGCTGATTTTTATACTTTTTGTTTTTTTAGCAACAGGGTCTCTCCCTGTGCTGCTCAGGATGGTCTAAAACTCCTGGGCTCAAGCGATCCACCTTCCCCGGCCTCCGAAAGTGCTGGGAATACAGGCGCACAACACCCTATCCAGCTGATTTTTATACTTTCTGTAGAGGTGGGACCCCCCTATGCTGCCCAGGCTGGTCTCAAACTCCTGGACTCAAGTGATCCACCTGTCTCAGCCTCCCACAGTGCCGAGATTACAGGCGTGAGACACCGTGACCAGCCTCCTCTTTACCTTCTTTAAAGACCAAGAGGAGTTAAAAGCTTCCTTAGTCCCTAACCTAGTTATTTCCCTTCTAGAAATTTGTCCTAAGGAAATAATTCAAAATGCATTCATCCCTGTATAATTTGTTTTGTTTTATTTTTTGAGACAGAGTCTCACTCTGTCTCCCAGGCTGGAGTGCAGTGGCATGATCTTGGCTCACTATAGCCTCCACCTCCCAGGTTCAAGCGATTCTCATGCCTTAGCCTCCCCAGTAGTTGGGATTACAGGCGTGCACCACCATGCCCAGCTTTTTAAAGTTGAAACCGGGTTTCACCATGTTGGCCAAGCTGGTCTCAAACTCCCGGCCTCAAGTGATCCGTCTGCCTTGGCATCCCAAGGTGCTAGGACTGTAGAATGAGCCACGGTGCCCGGCCCCCTGTGTCATTTGTAATAACAAAAAGCTGGGAGCAGGAATGGAAAAGGTAAGTAGATTACGCACAGAACCAAGTCACAGCCACTAACTGCAGAGTCATGAGAAATGAAAACTACAGAAAAAATAGTTTTGAAATGCTAACTGAAAAGCAAGATACAAAAGTATAAAAAATGTTTTAAATAGCTATAAATGTGCTGTTAATACAACAATGATTAAATTCATTGCTTCACTGGAAGCAAATTTCACCAATACAACCAGGGCTGTGCCAAAGCAAACACCAGTTAAAATTTACTGGCGCTGTTGTCTTTTCTCTCTTCTCTAAATGTTCTATTCTATAGTTATTATCAAAATACAAAAACAAAATGGGTAAGGCAAATTTATGAAAGATGTGTTAATACGAAGTATCAATATCTAAATGAATATTTGTACAAACTCTAAGCCTGTAAAAAAAATTTTACAAGACCTCAGGTGGTTTTCTTAATGAAAACTTTGTCAAAAGCATTACATTGATAGAAAACTACAATGTATCTTAATTTCCTCCTTACTTGCAACAAATAAACTCCTTGATCAACAAATTCTTGCTCAAATGTCTAGAGAATGTATGCATGTATCGCCTACACTGGAGAACGGTTTTGCATCAGTCTTCTATCGGCTTCCTGCCATTGCCGTATGACTGGAGCTAATTTAGGTTAGTGCTCACTTAATAAAATGTAAGAGCAGTTGGGTGTGATGGAGCTCAATGGTAATCCCAACACTTGGGGAGGCTAAGGAAGGAGGACTGCTTGAGCCTATGAGTTCTTTTTTTTTTTTTTTTTTTTTTTTTTGGGACGGAGTTTCGCTCTTGTTACCCAGGCTGGAGTGCAATGGCACGATCTCGGCTCACCGCAACCTCTGCCTCCTGGGTTCAGGCAATTCTCCTGCCTCAGCCTCCTGAGTAGCTGGGATTACAGGCACGCGCCACCATGCCCAGCTAATTTTTTTGTATTTTTAGTAGAGACAGGGTTTCACCATGTTGACCAGGATGGTCTTGATCTCTTGACCTCGTGATCCACCCGCCTCGGCCTCCCACAGTGCTGGGATTACAGGCGTGAGCCACCGCGCCCGGCCATGAGCCTGTGAGTTCTAAACCAGACTGGGCAACAAGGGAGACTCCGTCTCTACAAAAAATACAGAAACTAGCTGGGTGTGGTGGTGCTCGCCTGTAGTCTCAGCTACTCTGGAGGCTCAGGTGGGAGAATCACTTGCAGCTAGGATGTGCCGTGAGCCACGGTTACAGCACTGCACTCCTACCTGGGTGACAGACCAAGATCTTGCCTCAAAAAAAAAAAAGTATATATATATATCATTTAGCTAAGAGATGTTATAAATATAATAATGATCAGCTTGATTACTGACACGGCGTTTTCTTCTGCTGATAAACTCCCATTAACTGGAAGCAAGATGTCAATGAGAATGAGACAAGCCCCTAAATTTAAGAAACAAACTAAAGATGAAATGAATTGCAGTGTAAAATTAGATTGGCAGGACAGCCTTGCTTGCTCCAGAAGTCAGTAAGAAATAGGTGTTACTGCCTGTTCTGAAACTCAGAACCCCTCTATCGGTGAAAGCCTCTCATTTTCATTCCACTTCTCACCTCACCTTAATTCAGAATGACATAGGGAAGAATTCAGAATTCCCTCTTCATTACTCCTGAAATAGTTACCTTCTGTTTTGTTCTTTGAGGGAAGGGAAGGGAGAGCGCAAAGGCGAATTTTTAACACTCATTTTCACAATTGGGTCACCACTCAAAAGCAAAGCTATTTGTGAGAAATGAATTACTGCTTTCACAGAGACCAAAACTCATGTCTCTCTTCAACACAGCTCCTACAATTTCCCAAAGAAATAAAAGCAAAAATTATCAGAAATAATGCCAGAAAACTAAAACAGTATGCTGCTTTACTCTTTTATTTTTTATTTTGTTTTTTGAGACAGGTTCTCTCTCTGTCTCCCTGGCTGGAGATCACAGCTCACTATAGCCTCTGGCCTCAAGGAGTCCTCCCACCTCAGCCCTCAACGGACCTGGGACTCCGTTTTGTAGAGATGGGGTCTCCCTGTGTTGCCCAGGCTGGTCTTGAACTCCTTCCTGGCCTCGGGTGATCCTCCTGCTTCAGCCTCCCAAAGTGCTAGGATTAGAGGCATGAGCCACTGTGCCCAGCCTCTACTTTATTTTTTGTATTTTAGGGACAAGGTTTCACTCTGTTGTCCAGGCTGAAGTGCTGTGGCCAGATCTTAGCTCACTGCAACCTCAAATTGCCAGACTCAAGCAATCCTCCCACCTCAGCCTCCTGCGAAGTAGCTGGGACCATAGGTGCATGCCACCAGACTTGGCTAATTTTTGCTTTTAAGTTATGAAAAGAGTTTAGCCAAACTTCTGTTCTTTGGGAAAACACACAGTCCTACTTTATAAATTCATAAACTGAAATAAAAGCAGCCCCAGTTTTCTCCTAATATTCCCTAGACACTAATATTTGCTTAAAAAACAAACAAGCAAAAAAAACCAACTTTTTCCTCACTCCCTCATCCTTATTTCCCAATTCCTATTCAATGGCAGTATTCTCTTAACCCAGGGGTCAGATTTTCTGAAAAATACCAGACAGTAAATATTTGGGATTCTGCAAGGCTGCTGTCTGTTGCAATTGCCCAACTCTGCTCTAACGGACTAAAGGCAGCCACAGACAATATAAATGTGGGCGCATTCCAAAAAACACTTTATAGGTGACACTGAAGTGTTAATTTCAACACAATTTCACGTTACACAATATTATTCTTTTGTTTTCAACCTTCGAGAAATATAAAGACCAATCCTGGCCTACAGACTATACACAAACAGGGTCTGGCCCATGAGCTGTGGCTTGCTGACCTGTGTCTTAGCCAGTCACCTACCTGTGGCCTAGGGGATGTTCATGCAATCCTCACCCCTGCTGTCCTGTCAGTTCTACCTTTATAAACAGGAGAGTAGCACGAAAGCGATTTGTGAACTGTAAAGCACAATAGTATACAAGAAATTATGAGGCCCAGCTGGGCATGGTGGTGGTGGCTCATATCTGTAATAGCAGCATTTTGAGAGCCCGGGGCAGGCGGCTCACCTGAGGTTACCTGAGCTGAGATCCTGCCATTGCACTCCAGCCTGGGAAACAAGGGTGAAATTCCGTCTTCAAAAAAGAAATTATGAGGCCCAATGCAGTGGCTCACGCCTGTAATCCCAGCACTTTGGAGAGCTTAAATCCAGGAGCTCAAGACCAGATTGGGGAATATAGCGAGACTCCATCTCTACAAAAAATTTACAAATTACGCAGTAGGCTGAGGCAAAATGATCACTTGAGCCTGGCAGTTGGAGGTGCAGTGAGCTATGACTGCACCACTATGCTCTGGCCTGGGTGATACAGAGATGCTGTCTCAAAAACAAAAAAATTACGAATAGGTATAGCTCTCAGAATTAAGCCTTCTTTCCCAAACAATAAAAAAAAAATCCACTCCCATACCATAGTTCAGTCCTTCCTTAACTTACATCTAAATTACTGCAATATGGCCAGGAGCAGTGGCTCACGCCTGTAATCACAGCACTTTGGGAGGCCAAGGCAGGAGGATCACTTGAGGTCAGGAGTTGGAGACCAGCCTGGCCAATATGGTAAAACCCCATCTCTACTAAAAATACAAAAATTAGTTGGGCATGGTGGCGCATGCCTGTAGTCCCAGCTACCTGGGAGGCTGAGGCAGGAGAATCGCTTGAACCTGGGAAACAGAGGTTGCAGTGAGCAAAGATTGCACCAATGCATTCCAGCCTGGGCGACAGGGCGAGACTCTGTCTCAAAAATAATAAAATAAATTACTGCAACATAATGCAATACAATATAGAGCAAGACAATCCCCAGGTTGGGCACATGCTGCTAGGCCTCTGTGCTTCTGGTTCCTCCTCTGGTAAGTGGATGGGCATGGTGATGCCCACCTCCGTGGACTGGTTGAGAATTAACTGAGAGGACATTGTGTAGAGGGCATACACTGCGCCTGGTCCCAGATGAGGGCGCACTGAAGAGGGCTGCCACCATTCCCATCTCTGCTTCCCTGCCTCTCTTGACCAGTCTTTCCTACCTGATGACAGGCAGCATCATTACTTCAAAACACTGATTTTGTTACATCATTTTTCTGCTAAAAAAAAACTTGAGTCCAGGCCGGGCGCCATGGCTCACACCTGTAATCCCAGGACTTTGGGAGGCCAAGGATCATGGACCATGAGGTCAGGAGTTCAAGACCAGACTGACCAACAGGGTGAAACGCTGTGCCTACTAAAAATACAAAAATGAGATGGGTGTGGTGGCGGGTGCCTATAATCCCAGCTACTCGGAAGGCTGAGGGAGAGAAATGTTTGAACCTGGGAGGTGGAGACTGCAGTGAGCTGAGATCATGCCACTGCACTCCAGCCTGGACAACAGAGCGAGACTCTGTCTCAAAAAAAAAAAAAAAAAAACCAAAAACCAAAAACCTGAGTCCAGCAATTTCACTTGTATGAATAATTACGGGGGGTTATAAAGAGCCCTTAGAATGTGCATATCAGGCTGGGGGTAGTGGCTCATACCTGTCATGCCAACACCTTAGGAGGGTGAGGTGAGCAAGCTGCTTGAGGCCAGGAGTTCAAGACCAGTCTGGGCAACAAAGACAGAACCCATCTCTACAAAAAATAATTTAAAAATCGGCCAGGTGCAATGACTTGTGCCTGTGGTCCCAGCTACTCCAGAGGCTGAGAGGGCAACTGCTCGAGTCCAGGAATCTGAGGCTGCAGTGAGCTATGACTGCACCACTGCACTCCAGCTTAGAGCACAGACTGAGACCCTAACATTAAAAAAAGGGGATGGGGGTAAAGAATGTGCATACTGGTGAAACAGCATAAATATCTTTCATGTTTAAAAGCAGTAACTGGCTGGGTGCGGTGGCTCACACCTGTAATCCTAACAGTTTGGGAGGCAGAGGCAGGAGGATCACCTGAGGTCAGCAGTTCGAAACCAGCCTGGCCAACATACAGTGAAACCCCATCTCTACTAAAAAATACAAAAACAGCTGGTCATATTGGTACACGCCAGTAGTCCCAGCTACTTGGGAAGCTGAGGCAGGAGAATGGCTTGAACCTGGGGGCAGAGGTTGCAGTGAGCGAAGATCACACCACTGCACTCCAGCCTGGGCCACAAGGCAAGAATCAATCAATCAATCAACGCAGGGCCAGGCGCAATGGGTCAAGCTGTAATTTCAGCACTTTGGGAGGCTGAGGTCAGGATCACCTGAGGTCAGGAATTCAAGACCAGCCTGACCAACATGGTGAAACACTGTCTCTACTTAAAACACAAAAATTAGCCAGCTGTGGTGGTGCACACCTGTAATCCCAGATACTCAGGAGGCTGAGGCAGGAGAATCTCTTGAACCCAGGAGGTGGATGTTACAGTGAGTCGAGATCAAGCCACTGTACTCCAGCCTTGGCAACAGAGCAAGACTGTCTCTAAATAAATAAATAAAATAAATAAAAGAAAGTAAGCTATGTTGCAAGCATCTTGTAGACTCTATGGAACTAGGTTACCCAAGATGTTGTAGGACTGGTTACTGAGTGCCCAGTGACTGGTTAAGAGTGACTAAGGGAGGGCTCTAAACAGCTCTGCCCAAAGGAACTTTATGCAGGGATGGCCCCTGTCTATATTCACCGTCCCATTAGTAGCCACAGTGTCTCCTCAGCACTTGAAATGTGGCTAGTGCAACCGAGGAACTGAGTTATTTTATCTAATTTAATTTTAATTAAAATGAAAGTAACCACATGGCTGCTGGCTACTGCACAAACAGCGCAGCTCCAGAGTCAAGGGCAGAACTGCCAGGGCTCCCACCCTGGCTTCACCACTCCCAGGATGTGGAACCTGGGGCCAGTTTCCCAGCTTCTCTGTGCCTGACAGTCCTCATCTGTAAAATGGGAACAGCAATAACTCTTGCTGTGATGCCTGGCAGCTTCCACTGTATTACTGTTATTGTCGTTATTTGCTAGTCATAGCTACACATAGGCTTCTAACTGTTGGTACTCCATACTCACATCATTACATGAAAAAGACACATTATAAAACAATATATAGTAAGCTATCATTTAAAAAGTAAATCATATACAAAGAAAAACCTCCATTAGGACTTTCAACAAATTTAAGAATGGTTGTAGTCATACATTATTTTTCTTCTCTGTAACATTTATATTTTGCTTTCCTACAAAAAGGACACCATGCTTTATTATACAAAAATAATCCAGGACAAAGTGCCGGGATTACAGGTGTGAGCCACTGCACCCGACCTGGATTATTTGTGAGGCCAAGACCGGCAGATCACTTGAGGTCAGGAGTTTGAGACCAGCCTAGCCAACATGGTGAAAGCTGTCTCTACTAAAAATAAAAAACTTAGCCGGGCTTGGTGGTGTGCACCTATAATCTCCCAGCTACTTGAGAGGCTGAGGCAGGAGAACTGCCTGAGCCCGGGAGGCCGAGGTTGCAGTGGGCTGAGATCACACCACCGCACTCCAGCCTGGGCCATAGAGTGAAATCCAGTCTCCAAAATAAAAATAAAAATAAATAAACCAACCTTTAATTTCTCCCTGTTGCTAAGTAGGTGAAAGGTTCATCTAAGCCCTTTGGTCATCGGGGTACAGCCCACCTCTGTAGGTTTACTTTTCATGCTTCCTCTCCTCACCCTGGCTGCTCCCGGGAAACTGGCCAGGCCACCCGCCCACTGGGGCCGTCCCCTCCTGCCTGCGGCGCCTGGGCGGCCTGCCCGCCCAGCTGCGATGCCCTCGCCCTTTTTTTCAAATCTCTCTCGTGCCTGCATCCTTCTTCACTTACACTGCCACAAATCAAAGTGATCACCCCCCTTCCAATGTTGCTCTAACACAAATTGGTCCCCAACACACAGACTTTCTAGGACATATCCTCTTAAATAGGCCAAAACCTTACTTCGAGAGGAGCCGCCCCAGCACGTCACCACATCCCCCCCTCCACACTTAGTCTGCGGCCCAGGACACTCATCTCGCTTTCTATCACGGACATTCTCAAGCAGACGTAAAGGTAGAGCGTCCCCGAAATTCTTCAGACGGCTGACATTTTTTTTCCTTGGTGAGTCCTACGCCTGACTTCGCTAGTTAACAGTAGGGCAGTGACACAGTGCAAGAATAAAGTGACACGGCACCACGCCTAGCTCAGTGCATGTTGGCCAACAGGACGATGGTCGTCCTGAAATGCAAGCTGAGAATCATATGGATCTGTCTGCCTTCTCCCCGTCAGTAAGTCCTTGTCATCCTTCAGATCACGTCCAGGGGTCATTTTGTGCCCTCATTTACGCAACACATCTTTACTGAGCGCCAATTCTATGCCAGGGACCGTCCTAAGCTCTGAGGATACAACAGTGAAGACACTCTTATCTGTCTTCAGGAAGCTTACATTCTGAGGACAGATCAAATGCAGAACAAAACAGGCAAACAAAACAAACACAAACGGTCCAGCTGTGATAGATGAAACCTCTAAACGCCTTCCTCAACCCCACACACTTGGTCAGGTTCCTGTGTTTCGCGTCTCAGAGCGAAGGGGACGCTTTTTCTTCATGGCACTTTACCGTTTATAGGATCTGAGCTTTCTTCCATCAGAAACCATTCTCCCTTCTAGACCGTAAACACTCTGAAGGCAGGGACAGGGATCAGTACGGGACCCAAATGATACTAGGGACTGTCAGATCAACAAACTGATTCCTCTTTAACAAGATCTATGGCAAGTAGGACGTTTGCCGCCCCCCCCCGCCTCTTTTTTAAACCCTAAGAACTCCCTTGCCAACAGTCCCTGCAGAAGCCGTGGACAAGAGTTCGGAAATCTATTTGGCCACAAAAGCAGAAAAAACAAAACCCGTGCATCAGGGTGTGGTCCCATGGCCCAGCTGGGGAAACCAGGGCTCTCTCTTCCGGCTAAAAATAACCCGGCGCCCTACGGCCCGGGGGTAGGGTAGAGAGAGGAGGAAGGACTGGGGGTCCTCGCCAAGACCCCCCGGCCCGTTTGTTCTCCGAAGCCTACCCTGGAATAACCTTCTGCTTCATGCGGACCCAAGGACGAGGCAATGTTCACTGGAGGCTGCGGGTCCCCGAAGGCGAGCGCCCGGATTTGCCTAAACGGACCGAGCCTGGGTTGGCGGCTGCAGCCGTCCAGTCTGGGAATGGGGGGGTCCCCGCGTGTCCCCGAGCCGCGGTGCTGTGAGACCTTGGGCAAGTCACCTAACCTCTCTGGGCCCCGGTCCCCTCCCCTGTCAGAGAGGGGCCTCCACGGCAGCACGCTGAAGTCTAAAGAAGGCAAAAGCTCCCGGACCCCTCAAGGAGAAGACTCAAGCCGACTCCCGGGGCTCCGGATGCGCCGACGGCGCCAAGTTTCAAGTCTGTGTCGAGTGAGGCGGGCAACGGCGGGGTGAGGAGGGCGCTCGCCCGCCCGGCAGCTTCCCCTCGGGCCCGCCCCGAAGCCCCGCGTAGCGTCCCGCTCACCTCCAGAGGCGGGTGGGCTCGGACGAGGTCCCCGGCGGACTGTGGCAGACGCACTCGCCGCCCCTCGACTAGCAGCGGCATAGCGGAGGCGGTCGCCCCGACAGGCCCAGGGAGGCGGCGCCCCCGCCCCCCCGCGCCAGCCCCCAGCCACCCGCCGCCCCCGCCCCTCGGGCCGCGCGTACCGCCCCGTCCCGCCTCGACGCGGGCGCTGCCGGGAAGTGGAGTCCAGGAGGAGACTGCGCTAGCCGAAGAGAATGAAGAAATCCAGGACGGGGGCGGCAATGCCTCATGGGAAATGTAGTCCAAAACCAGGGAGCAGCCCCGGAAGCAGCCCGCGGCCCGCCTCCTCTGCAAGGGGCGCTGGGAAGTGTAGTCCCAAAAGCGTGGGAGGGCGGGAAGGAGGGAGGTTGGGGAAAGGGGAGAGGACAGGGAGCAGCTGCGCGAGCCAAAGAGAGCCTCAGGGCGAGTTCCTCGGACCGACGCGGTCTGGCTCAGGTTTCCGCGCTTTAGGTTATTCTTCCATCACGCTTCCCAGGTGTGTGACCTTCCGCAAGCTTGAGTTTGGGACCCAGCTGCACTGCTCCGTAGGACTGTATTCAATGAGTAATAAACCTAATCAGGAGGACACGCTGGCTCACGCCTGTAATCCCAGCACTTTGGGAGGCCAACGCGGGAGGATTGCTTGAGGCCAGAAGTTCGAGACCAGCCTGGGCAACACAGCGAAACCAACCCTCCTCCATACCCTCGTCTCTGAAAAAAATTTAAAAACTGAGCATGGTGGCATGCACCTGTAATCCCAACCACTCTGGAGGCTGAGGCAGGAGGATCCCTTGACCCCAGGAGTCGGAGGCTGCACTGAGCTATGTTTGCACACTGCAGAGGGAGACCCTGCCTTTAAAAATAATAAAAAGAAACGTCAACAGTTTTTTTTTTTTTTTTTTTTTTTTTTTTTAGAGAGGGTTTCACCATGTTGGCCAGGCTGGTCTCAAACTCCTGACCTCAAGTGATCCACCCACCTCAGCTTCCCAAAGTGCTGGGATCACAGGCGTGAGCCACCATGCCCGGCCTAACGTCAACAGTCTTAAACTGAGAAACTATATCCTGAACTGTGCTAGCCTCATGTATTAAGAGATCATCGATAACACTTCGTGATTGGAATCCAACAGGCCACTCACAGATGGGCTGGGAACCATGGGGGAAGGATTTGCAGATACTGACTGCACCCCCTCAACTCTGAAGACAGGTCGCCAAGGTAAGAGCTCACCTTGGAGCTCTCTTCTAAAAGTTGGAGACATTGCTCAAATACATCCGACTCTGCAGCACATTAACAAAAAGTAATTTTACAAAAGATATAGTGGTGAGTTTAAGAAGAGGAGCCACATGATATGAGCAAAAACTTTATTCGAATTTTATCATCTGTATTCGTCTTCTTTCATAAATCTCTCCCTCAGCTTACACATCCCATTCAACAAAAATGCCAGGAAATTTACTAAAGAAGTGACTGTAGAAGATGGTGTCCCCATCACCAGCTTACCCAACTTCTCACCCAAAATAGCTCTATTTCTAGCTACCAAGAAATTATTTCTCTGTATTATTACACCTACATTTCTCACTTGCTCCTCACAAATGTAGGAGCCAGTACCAACACCTCCGTTATTACAGAGTAACTTGCTCAAAGTGGTAGAAATACATAGTAGAACAAAGACTGAGCCCAGCTTTGTGTGATTCCAAAGGCAGTGCTCTCCATCACTATAAGATGCTCCTAGACTGTAAACAACTCGTTGTAATGCAGGTGAAATTTTAAGTCCCAATTAGGAAGCGTGTGGCTAAAAACAGGGCTTGAATCCAGGGTGATCAACGACCAGCAGGCTGGCCTGGAGCAAGTTACTTAACTTCCCTGAACTGGTTTTCTTACGTGTAGAAGAATGGTCATAGCCTCAGTTTGTTTCATCTGGTATGTACTAAATCCTCTAAAGAATTGCAGAGCCAAGAATAGTCAATAAAAGTGAGGCATTTGGGAAGTGCAAAGGTGAAGAACAAGGTTCTGTGGGTTCTCCCTGGGGCTAGCACAGTTTGCCTTAAACTGGTTTTTCACTTTTGGGTGATCTTTTTTCAAGTAATCTCAGATTATCAGTCTCCTAGGCTGAATCCTATGTTAAAGAACTAAGTGAGCCAGAAAACAAGCAGAAAGCCCCTCTACCTCCCTTCCCATCTCAGCCCCACCAATTTTGGTCTACAGCCAATAAGGAAGCAAGAGCAGGTGTGTGGCCAGCACTACGGCTCATGCCTGAAACCTTAGCAGTTTGAAAGGCTGAGGGAGGACTCACTTGAGCCCAGAAGTTCGAGACCAGCCTGGACAACACAGGGAACCCTGCCTTTCCAACAAATAAAAATTAGCTGGAAATGGTAGCGGTCCTATAGTCCCAGCTACTCAAGATGATCAATAGGGCGCTCCTGCCTGGGTGATAGAGATTCTGTCTTAAAAAATTTTTTTCAAATATTTTAATATAGAGATGGGTGTGTCACTATGTTACCCTGGCTGATCTCAAACTCCTGGCCTCAGGAGATCCTCCTGCTGGTCTCCCCTAGTGCTCATTTTACAGGCATGAGCTATCATCTGTATTCATCTGCTTTCATAAATTTCCCCCTCAACTGTCTCCAACTCCTGACCTCGTGATCAGGTTGCTGAGGTGGGCGACCTCAGCCTCCCAAAGTGCTGGGAGACCCAGGCCCCAAATTATTATATACATTATAAATGCCACTCAACGATCCACAAGTCAGAATGAAATACACAAAAGGAAAGCATTTAATGGAAGAAAGCATGGTGGAGCTTTGGATGTTCAATTAGTTGACAATTTAAAAAAGTATGCAGTTGCAAACCAATGAACAGTTCTTAATGCAGCCTGCACCTGTGAATCACCAGGGGCCTTTAAAAAACATCAATGTAGCAGAGCCCAGTGGCTCACACCTGTAATCCCAGCTCTTTGGGAGGTTGAGGTGGGTGGATCACAAGGTCAGGAGTTTGAGACCAGCCTGGCCAACATGGTGAAACCCTGTCTCTACTTAAAGTACAAAAATTAGCCACACATGGTGGCGGGCGCCTGTAATCCCACCTACTTGGGAGGCTGAGGCAGGAGAATCTCTTGAAACTGCAAGGTGGAGGTTACAGTGAGCCGAGACCATGCACTGCACTCCAGCCGAGGTAAAAGAAACTCTGTCTCAAAAAATGAAAAAAAAAAAAAAAAAAAAAAGAAAAAAAAGCCCATCAATGTCCAAACTCCTCCTCTGGAGACTAGTTCAATCAGAGAGGATGAATTAGTGTGTGATGTGAGCCTGGGCATCCTTAGCTTCTCAGCGCCCCCTGAGGCATTGGATTCTAGGGCATAGCCAGGATTAAGAACCACCATCATAAGCACTGCCCAGCAATGGAAACACACTGGTTCCTCCTCTCCAGTTCAGATCTTAGTTGGTACCATGGAGTGAGGTATTATGGAAGAAATGAAGTTATCTTTAAGTGAAAAAAAGCTTCCCATGAAAGTGCTTCCTTTCTCACAAGAAAACACTGGCCCATTAACTTTTACATGCATCAAATCCTTAATGCCTTACACTAGTGTCTTATTATTCCCATTTTACAGTTTAATTCGCGCTCAGAGAGGTTATGTAACTTGCTTAAGGTCAAACAGCTGGTTAGGAAAGGAAGCCCGTGGCACTCTGTAGTTGCTAGTCCTTTCACATTTCTATAAATTCAGTCACTTCTCATCAAGGAAGATCCAACCAGAGCACACAAACAAAAGGACAGACCCTGGAGACTCCTAAAACTGACAGCTTGCTTTTTAGTAAAAGAGAAAATTCCCATTGTTGGCTTGTAATTTATAAGGAGACTTCACAATATTTTTCCCCACAGATATCCTTCAAAGCATGTTAAGTTTTTGAAAGAAGTGTCTGCTTCCCTGGGACCTGTTCAGGCCTCACTCACTCAGCTGGGTGTGATTAGGGAGAGTCGTGGATACTTCACACTGTGCACATGGACGCCATCCTTACCCTGGCATGCCATAAATTTCATCAAGCTTCCCACCACACCAGCACTATTCCTCCCTCAATAGCGATGCCTCAGGGGTTTTCCACTGCAAAATGCTTTAATACATTAAATTAAAAAATAACAAAAAACAAATCAAAAGAACATGTATCGAGGTACCTTTTATTGGTATAAGAATGAAAGTTCCAGAAAATTAACCATATCATTGTTTTATTTTCACCATGGATCTTTTTTTCACAAACTCCTTTGAAGTTAAACAGACTTATTCGTAAGCATCTTTCTACATTAAAACTACTTCCCAATCCACAAAGACCCCACTTACTATTAACTTATGGGGAATTTCATTCACTCATTTTATCTGATATACAAAAATCCACATTGTGCCAGCAGTTAAAAAAGAGAACCTTAAGATTCTCAAATGACTTTCCATCAAGCCACCAAAAGAAAACCACCGATATCCAAAACTTTAAAGCAATAAAAAAAAAGTATTTACAGACTGAAATTCACAAACTATGCATTGCCATCAGTGTAATTATACAAGAAAATATAAAGCCCTGGGAAAGAAGAAGTATTTCATTACAAAATATTTGTGATCTCTCAACAAGCTTCAACAATGAGACTGGGCAAAAAAGGAAACAACAAAACAAAACAAAAAAACCAAAATATTTGTGATCAAGAAAATATTGCTTGCCTTTAAATAAATAGAAGTGGCAGAAAAATAAATATGCTTAAAGATGGCCATTTTCAGGGGCAGAGCGTAAAAAAAAAAAAGATGGCCATTTTCACAAGTAAACCAAAAAAGGTACACATGTTAAGAAAGCGAAAATGCTTGAGCTTCAGAATGACTCTAGCAGTGTTTGCACAAATTTGTTATTAAAGTCAAGTCTTCTGAAGACCTCTTTTTAGTTATAAAAATACAAAAAGAGGCTTTGGAGAAGGATTTCACCAAGTCGAATCTATGATATGCACAGCCACAGACGAAGACTGCACTAGGAACTTCCACCTATTGTTGTGAGCAAAACCATTCCACCAAACAATCTAAAAAAATGTTTCCTGTTGGAACAAAGAAATTCTCAATAACCTACTGATGCAGATCAAAACTGACTTGATCTAACTGCTACCGAAGAGCAGTTCTAGATCTAACTGGATGCTTGAGAGCCCAGGGGTAAAATACTATCTCATGTGTTTTACACAAGCCCAAACTCACTTTCAGTCCGTGTGAATTGCAACTACCTGGAACTCCATTTTTCTTTGTCTTTTAAGTCCATTTTTACACTGTGCCAAGTATGTTACACATCTGATTCTGTTTTCCTAAATCTTTTTTTTTTTTTTTTTGTGAGACGGTGTCTTGCTCTGTCGCCAGCTGGAGTGCAGTGGCGCAATCTCTGCTCACTGCAACCTCCACCTCGTGGGTTCAAGCGATTCTTCCACCTCAGCCTCCCAAGTAGCTGGGACCACAGGCATGTGCCACCACGCCTGGCTAATTTTTGTATTTTTAGTAGAGACGGGGTTTCACCATGTTGGCCAGGATGGTCTCAATCTCTTGACCTCGTGATCCGCCCACCTCAGCCTCCCAAAGTGCTGGGATTACAGGTGTGAGCCACTACACCCGGCCAATCCTCTCTCTTTTTTATTGGTCCCTGAAGTCCCTGGAGATCTCCTTCAGTGCTAGCTCCAACTCTGTGTGGCAGACCAAGTCAGGCCAGCTCTCTGCTCTCCTATCTTCTCTACACTCCCTTGAAATCCCAACACACAAATATCAATACAGCAGAAGGTAAACAACATAGCCAAAATAAAGTTTCTAGTTAAAGTCCTTTTTTTTTTTTAAAGAGACAGGATTTGTCTACCCTTTCTTGGCTCTAAATTTAAAAAGAAAAAAAAAAAGAGAGAGAGAGGGTTTTACCATGTCTCTCTTTGCCCAGACTGGTCTCGAACTCCTGAGCTCAGACAATCCACCCACCTCAGCCTCCCAAAAGTGCTAGGATTATAAGTGTGAGCCACCACACCTGTCCAAAGTCTTTAATAGTGAACAGAGAAAATTCTTCACTGAAAGCTGATCAGCAAAGTCCTGTGACCATGGATCTAACAAAAACCCATGTTTAACGAGCCATCATGAAAACAGTCTGTGCCTATATTAGAAATTACCCAGTAATTATGTCAAAAAACTGTTAAAAATGTACATATTAAACAAGCAGAGCCTTCCAAATTTATCATCAACTGCACTGTAAAATATTGCACACGATATTCAGTCTTTTCATTTCGTCTGTAAGGGGAACAACAAAAAAAAAACAGCCTTCAGATGCTTGATTGAGTCTAACCTGGAGTGCCACAGCCGAGGCAGGTGCTCACTCTAGTTCAATGCAGTCAATGCTCAACAGCACAAGCTGGGTGCTGAGGGCGTGACAAGTGATGGGGAATCCCGAATGTCACATCTCGTCACAACTCTTTGAGGTCAGAGGGGACTGGGTTGCATGTACAACAAGGGTGGGGAGCCCATGCTACTTGAGGGACTTCGGAAATGTGCGTCAAAGGAGCTCGGTGTGATCCCAATCACAGTATCACTCTGGGGCACTTCACCTTTCAGAAAATCATCATCTTCATCTTCCATTATCTCCTGTATAAACATCAGAAATCATCAGTAAGATCACCAGTGCTGACTGAAACATTTTCCAGAATTCTTTACAAAGAAAGGTGCTATGTCTATAAAGATGGTGAAGACAGTATCTTAATTTCAAAAGAAAACCAATGTAGTGACACACGTGTGCAGTCCCAGCTACTCGGGAGGCTGAGGTGGCAGGATTGCCTGGGCTCAAGAGTTCTGAATCCAGCCTAGACAACATAGTAAGACCGTGTCTTTTGTTTTTGCATCATCCAGCCCCAAAATGTCAGTGAGACCATGTCTCTAAAAAAAAAAAAAACAAAACAGAACAGAACAGAAAAGCTCCGTCTGAACAGAAAAGCTCCTTCTGATAAGCACTTAACTTCTTACCAACACACCCACATAACTGCTTGCTCATCACAGGTTGTAATCACTTTTTTAAAGTCTGAATTGCAAACAGATTTGAAACTCAATGAGGACAGGAAACACGATGAGTCATTCTTGCCCAGTGTTACAGCTCTTGTACCTGACACAACGTGAATGAATTACATGCCCTTCAACAAATGCAAAACATAAAAAGATAAAATGAGCTTTCCAATGGTAACTTATTAACAACAACAAAAAAAGATATCTGGAAGCTGTTTTCAGTGTGAAAACAAATGTGCTACCAAGCAAAAGAGCAGCAAAATTCTTTCATTTTTTTTTGGAGACAGAGTCTTGCTTTGTCGCTCAGGTGCGATGTTGGCTCCCTGCAACCTCCGCCTCCCAGGTTCAAGCAATTCTCTGCCTCAGGCTCCCAAGTACCTGGGACTACTGGCGCCTGCCACCATACCAAGGTAATTTTTCTATTTCTGGTAGACAGAGATGCGGTTTCACCATCTTAGCCAGGCTGGTCTTGAACCCCTGACCTTGTAATCTACGAGCTTCAGCCTCTGAAAATGCAGGGATTACAGGCGTGAGCCACCATGCCATAACAGCAAAATTCTTTATTACTGGATTCTAACTTTTCTGTACGGCAGTAACTGTCTTAACTCCACCTCATGTGACCTGGAGGGTACGCTACCTACCTGCGTCTTCACCACCGATTCAGGGAGATCTATAAAACTAATGTAAATTGCTGAGGCAATTTCAACATGAGTCAACTGGAGATTGTTACTTGGTGAGAAGGCTCAAGTGGCAAAGATCATTTGTTCAGCTAATTTGTAATTAACTTTCACTTCTCACATGTTAGTATGTTAAGTGTCTGGTTTAAGCAATTTATCAAAAAAAAAAAAAAAAAAAGCCACAGACTTGTTAAATAGCAAAACTTGGGCTTAGAATTTTATAAAGGCAGAAGGAATAAGACAGAGTTTTGGCCGGGCGCGGTGGCTCAAGCCTGTAATCCCAGCACTTTGGGAGGCCGAGGCGGGTGGATCACGAGGTCAAGAGATCGAGACCATCCTGGTCAACATGGTGAAACCCCGTCTCTACTAAAAATACAAAAAATTAGCTGGGCATGGTGGCGCGTGCCTGTAATCCCAGCTACTCAGGAGGCTGAGGCAGGAGAATTGCCTGAACCCAGGAGGCGGAGGTTGCGGTGAGCCGAGATCGCGCCATTGCACTCCAGCCTGGGTAACAAGAGCGAAACTCCGTCCCAAAAAAACAAAACAAGACAGAGTTTTGGTATGCCTTTTTTTTTTCTTTTTGAGACACAGTCTCGCTCTGTCACCCAGGCTGGAGTGCAGTGGCGCGATCTCAGCTCACTGCAATCGCCACCTCCCGGGTTCAAGCAATTCTCCTGCCTCAGGCTCCCAAGTAGCTGAGGCTCCCAAGTATGCGCCCACCACCATGCCCAGCTAATTTTTTGTATTTTTCCTAGAGACAGGGTTTCACTGTGTTGGCCAGGCTGGTCTCAAACGTCTGACCTCAGGCGATCCACCCATCTCAGCCTCCCAAAGTGCTGGAATTACAGGCGTGAGCCACAGCGCCCGGCCTTGGTGTGCTTTTTGAAAGAAGACAGGGTCTTGCTCTGTTGCCCAGGTTGGAGTGCTGTGCTGTGTTTACAGCCCACCGCAGCCTTGACCTCCCCACCTTAGCCTCCAGAGAAGCTGGAACTACAGGTATGCACCACTAAGCCCAGCTAATGTTAAAATTTTTGTCTTGCCATGCGCGGTGGCTCACGCCTGTAATCCCAGCACTTTGGGAGGCCGAGGCGGGCGGATCACGAGGTCAAGAGATCGAGACTAGCCTGGTCAACGTGGTGAAACCCCGTCTCTACTAAAAAAAATACAAAAAATTAGCTGGGCATGGTGGTGCGTGCCTGTAATCCCAGCTACTCAGGAGGCTGAGGCAGGAGAACTGCCTGAACCCGGGAGGCGGAGGTTGCGCTGAGCCGAGATCGCGCCATTGCACTCCAGCCTGGGTAACAAGAGCGAAACTCCGTCTCAAAAAAAAAAAAAAATTTTTGTCTTAAAATTAGTCTATGTTGCCTAGGCTGGTCTCAAACTCCTGGGCTCAAGCAATCCTCTGCCCTTGACCCTCTAAAGTGCGGGGACTACATGCATGAGCAACTTGCTGCTTACTATTTGATTGTGACCCGGAACCAGAGAGGGGATTCCAAAAAAGTGTGCTGAATCACAAACTTACCTTTTTAATGGGTTTCTTGAACTCCTGCAGCTCTTCAGCACTCATGTCTTCCCATATCTGATAAATAGGATCAATGAATTTCTTTGACCTGTCAACAAAGTCCACATTTCAAAGTCAAGTTAAAAAACCCTCTATGTAGGCCGGGTGCGGTGGCTCACGCCTATAATCCCAGCACTTTGGGACACCATGGTGGAGGGGATCACCTGAGGTTGGGAGTTCAAGACCAGCCTGACCAACATGGGGAAACTCCGTCTCTACTAAAAATACGAAATTAGCCAGTCGTGGTGGTACATGCCTGTAATCCTAGCTACTCAGGAGGCTGAGGCAGGAGAATTGCTTAAACCCAGGAGGTGGAGGTTGTGGTGAGCCGAGATCGCACCATTGCACTCCAGACTGGGCAACAATAGCAAAAAACTCTGTCTCAAAAAAAAAAAAACAAAAAATTCTCTATATAAATTTACGTTGTAAGTAAGTAAGCGGCTCTTTCTATGTAAGAGTTCGTTCACTCATGTGGACGGAGTATTGCACCTACCTACCATTTTCCATCTTTCCATTTTCAAGTAACATTGTTTCTAAACTTGACAAAGACTGACAAGTCAGTTATATATAGTATATCTAAATGAAAATGAAACTCTAATATTCTGGAACTCTCTTTTTTATATTTCTATACTAATTTGCTGAAAAGTAAGTCTAGGAAAAATAACTAATCTGGTTTCAGTCAACCCAAGACTTCGGGGACCAGACAATCCCAGATGGTCATGCAGTTATTACAGAAACCATAATAAGCAAAAATCCTGCTTCCATATACAAGTTACAAGTTAAGGCTGGTTCAGTGGTTTTCTAGAATAACTCATCTAGATAAATCTTTTTTTTGAGACAGAGTCTCACTCTGTTGCCCAGGCTGGAGTGCAGTGGTGCAATCTTGGTTCACTGCAACCTCCACCTCCTCGGTTCAAGTGATTCTCCCGCCTCAGCCTCCTGAGGAACGAGCTGCGATTATAGGTGCCCACCACCATGCCTGGCTTTTAGACAGAGTTTCACCATCTTGACCAGGCTGGTCTCAAACTCCTTACCTCAACGAATCCACCCGCCTTGGCCTCCCAAAATGTTGGGATTACAGGCCATGCGCCACTGCGCCCAGCCAATCATTTGTTTTTTGTTTATCCTGTACAACAGAATGGGATGTAGTCTCCAGGGGAAGGAACAAGACACTTGGCAGAAAATTATGAAGCATGCAAAGACAGCACCCTCCCCTATCCTGGCACTGTTAACCCCATAACCTTACACATTTAAACAACAGTTTAAAGAAAAACAAAAAGTAGGCCAGGCGCGGTGGCTCAAGCCTGTAATCCCAGCACTTTGGGAGGCCAAAGCGGGTGGATCATGAGGTCAAGAGATCGAGACCATCCTGGTCAACATGGTGAAACCCCGTCTCTACTAAAAATACAAAAAACATTAGCTGGGCATGGTGGCACGTGCCTGTAATCCCAGCTACTCAGGAGGTTGAGGCAGGAGAATTGCCTGAACCCAGGAGGCGGAGGTTGCGGTGAGCCAAGATTGCGCCATTACACTCCAGCCTGGGTAGCAAGAGTGAAACTCCGTCTCAAAAAAAAAAAAAAAAAAGTAAAACAAAAACCCTTGGTGTCAAACTGGCTCCTACCGAGGCAAAGATCTACCCACTCTGGGGTGCCTGCACCACTCAGCAGGTCCTGCTAGGCATCCTCTACTTTGTGCCTGTGAAATATATGCAGGGAGACCACAAGACGCTCATCAACAGCAAGGAGGGGCCACTTCCAGCAAAGAGCCCTAAATCCCAATCTTGGGAAAAGCAAACATGTATCACGTTTCAGCCCACCTCTTGTCAATGTTTAAAAGTACCTACCTCTTAAGCACACAGGGATCAAAGGGGAAAAAGGTGTCCAGCGGGTTTGTGCAGGTCTGCACTGAGTCTCCTCCAGCGGTACTTCTAATGACTGGCAGCATCTGGCGATTGTTCCTCTCAATGATGGTGTAGCAGAAGACGAGCTGGTACTTACTGTGAAACAAAAAAACAACACAGACAGAGGCATTAACACGCTGGAATGACTCCATGCAGATGTGACCTGTGGGTGATAGCTGTACCTATGACAGAGAAACTGCTGAACATAACAAGTGCTAATAAAAATTACAACATAAAGCAGACAATAACACTTTCAGGGTACCATTCTCTGGATCTTCTATTCACAAGTTTGCTAAAAAGAAAGAAAATGTGGCTATCACTCACAAGGTGAAGCTGGGCTTAGGTTTCAATGAGTAATAGATATTATTCATTAAAAATAAATGTTTGCAAGGCAACTCTTAGTTTACATAACCATAGGTGTTTTTATTTTTACTGACTGCAAAATAATTAGAGGGTTGGTAGAAAAGGCATTCAGGAGGGATTCAGTTACTCAGGAGAAAATGGTGGTTGGTGAAGAGACTTATTGAAGAAGAAATTAGGCCTTTACTGAAGGAGGGACATGTGGTTGACTAAGTCATGACCTCAAAAACAGGCAGAGAAAGGACTAGGCATGGTGAGTGAGAACAGTTAAATGGAGAGAAGAAACCATAAAATAAAAAAAAGGTAATTATGTTGTTAATTTTACTGATAGTTGTCTCTAAATGACTAAGCAATTTCAAAAATCATTTATTAAGCCAGGCGCGGTGGCTCACGCCTGTAATCCCAGCACTTTGGGAGGCCAAGGCGGGTGGATCACGAGGTCAAGAGATCGAGACTATCCTGGTCAACATGGTGAAACCCCGTCTCTACTAAAAAGACAAAAAATAAGCTGGGCATGGTGGCGCGTGCCTGTAATCCCAGCTACTCAGGAAGCTGGGGCAGGAGAATTGCCTGAACCCAGGAGGCGGAGGTTGCAGTGAGCCAAGATCATGCCATTGCACTCCAGCCTGGGTAACAAGAGCAAAACTCCGCCGCAAAAAAAAAAAAGAAAAATCATTTATTAAACAGCTTCTCCAACACAAGAATTTAGATCTCACTTCTGTCACTCTCCACCTCAGGTTTTCAGGTCACTATGGCAACTTCAAGCCATATACTTGGGATTTCTGCCCCATTACTGAGGCTCGCAGCACTTAACCCCTCACCGCTCCTCCTGGTGGAGGACAATCAGCAGAACGACACTGGAGCGCGGTTTGCACTAACGGGTAAAGCTGAAGATCTGCATCTCCTACAGCCCCATAGCCAACCATGCTTCCGGGTATGTGACAAGGAAGCATGTACCCACACACCAGGACACTCAAACAACAATGTTCCTGAGCACTAAAACACTTAACACAGCCAGCTGAGCGAGGTGGCTCATGCCTGTAATCCCAGTACTATGGGAGGCTGAGGCAGGCAGTTCACTTGAGCTCAGGAGTTTGAGACCAGCCTGGCCAACATGGTGAAACCCTGTCTCTACTAAAAATACGAAAATTAGCTGGGCGTGCTGGTGGGCACCTGTATTCCCAGCTACTAGAGGGGCTGAGAAAGGAAAATCACTTGAACACAAGAGGTGGAGGTTGCAGTGAGCCGAGATCGCACCACTGCAATCCAGCCTGGGCGACAGGGCAAGACCTTGTCTCAAACACAAAACAAAACAAAAACAAAAACTAACAGCTAAAATCCCAACAAAGACTCAATAAGAAAGATTCGCAGAAAATTACACAGCAGTTATAATCAAATTTAAGCTTTGTGTCAATATGGTTGAATCTCAAAATCATCAAGCAGGCAAAATCAACAGCTACAGAATGGTACACACCTTTATTTGCCATATCTGTACCTTGGCACAGACCTTACTCTTAGTCTCGTATCGCAGTGTGCCTCCAACGCACATGCCAACCTCAAATCGAGAGCTCCCGGACCAGTTGGTTCACAAATGCAGCCCTCTGTCCCCACCCTGAGAATATACTAGGGGCAGCTGCCTTTGCTTCTTCCGACCTTACTCTTCGAGCTGCTCACCATCTTAACCAATGTGCTGAAGCCTCCACCCACTCACTGCCGTTGCCTGCTGGTCTCTTTAAGCCTTCTCCTAATACTTTACTATCACTGTTGAGATCTCACAAGAGAAGATACCTTGACCCAGATGCCCAGCAAAGGAGAACTAAAGAGGGTGAAGGAGCTCGGCAACCTCCGGCTCTGACTTGTTGAAGATTGTAAGCTATAACACGCATGAATATCCTCATTAAATACTCAATTCTCCAATTCGCTTTCTCCGTAAAGCAGAATAACTTAGTGAAAGCTTACAAAGGAGTCAGACTACATTTGAATCTGTTGCCAGTCTGGCTTTATGACTTTAGGCAAGTTATTTTACCTCTTTGTACATTCACCTCTCCATGGATAAACAGGGTTTCATCCTAGAGGGCTGTTTGAGGATCAAATGAGCTCTAGGTAAAGTGCTTAGAACTGCCTGGCACAGAGGAAAGGCTATGTATTAGCCATGGCTACCAGACCTGAGAGAACGGTACTCTCGAAACCACTCTCCTACTGGCCAGCATCTACCTCACTTCCAGCTGATTTCTATTACTATTACAGGAGTCACTCCAACAAGCATCTATGGCTTTGCCCTTCTCAGCTAACTTGTTGCCTTACTTATTTCAAAGTGCCTAGGCTTCTGCTGAATTATGCCCTTGGATAAGAAGTAGCAATTTCTCCATCCTAGCCAACATGGTGAAACGCCATCTCTACTAAAAATACAAAAATAGCTGGGTGTGGTGATGGGTGCCTGTAGTCGCAGCTACTTGGGAGGCTGGAGAATCGCTTGAACCTGGGGGGCGGAGGTCATAGTGAGCCAAGATGGTGCCACTGCACTCCAGCCTGGTGACAGAGCGAGACTCTGTCTCAAAAACTAAACAATAGCTGTATTACAGTATTTCCTGCAAGGGCTTGGCTGTTTTTGTTTGTTTAAGAAACAGGGTCTCGTTCTGCAGCCGACACTGGAGTGCTGTGGCACATTCAGGGTTCACAGCCTCCTTGACCTCCTGGGCTCAAGTGATCCTCCCACCTCACCCTCCTGAGTAGTTGGGACTACAGGCACATGACACCATCCCCAGCTAATTAAAAAATTTTTTTTGCAGAGACAGGATCTCATGATGTTGCTCAGGCTGGTCTTGAACTCCCGGCCTCAAGCAATCCTCCCACCTCAGCCTCCCAACATGTTGAGATTACAGGCAACAGCCACCACGCCTGGTTTTTAATGTTACTGATTTCCAAGAAATTTAATGGAACCTTACAATACCAGATAAACATAAATATTTTAAATAATTCCCAACAAGAAAGCATTAAATAACTTACTTTGTGATTGCAGCAAAAAAGTTAACCACCGATGGCAGGCAAATCTTCAGAGGATTTAGCTGGCTCATCACTATCCGCTCAAAATTCAGACTCTGAAGATACTGCAAACCTTTAATTAAAAAAAAATTTTTTTAGGTACAAATATAAGAGAAAAGTGTAAGATATCTTTAAAACCATAAATTCACACACATTAAAAAAAAAAACTTAAAAAAATTATTTGCAGAAATGCTTTAAATAAAGGTCCATGCAGACAAACAGTCACATAGTGTATGGCCCAGAAGAGTGTGACTAGTCTAACCACATTCATTGATCACCAAGGCGGCTTCACTAAAGAACACTCAGGAAGTAGCAGGCTGTGACACTACATGACGATGTGAAGTTCATATGTTTGTAAGCTCAGTGTATGCTGAGTTTATACAGAGGGGGAAAAAGACCTTATGATTTGATTTCAGCTAACAATCGACAGGCAACAAAACAGAACAGCAATTTGATTCTAGCTTGTGTGTCTTAAGTTGCTAGTGAGGCTGAGCACTGTTTTCGGGTGCACAGTAGTTATTTGTAGTTTTTATTTTTCTAAACAAGAAACTAAATTTGCCTCTACAATTTAGACAGAAACCTTTCTCAGAATTAATGAATACAATTCTCTCCTACATGACTAAAAGAAAGACACTTCATTTATTTTCAGAGGCAAGCTGACCAACTTGTACTTAAGAGTATGTTCTTAGGAGTTTGTCTGATGCATATTTTGATAAAAATTACGTAAATGGGATGTCACAGCTTAAAAAAAATGATGTCTTTACTTCAGATTCCTGGCATTAATTTATACAAAGACCAGCAGAGATACTTACTTTGTGATAAAACCTTGTCCTACTGGTCTATACGTATCTTTTTAGGAGCATGCAGGATGTAGATGAATGTTTATAATGCAACACATACAACTTTCAGTTCAGAGCTCGGGCTGTTAACCCAAGGGGACTGTGACCCCACAGAGGACACGTGGCAGTGTCTGAAGAGAGTTTTAGTTGTCACGACTGGGGGTGGTCAGGACTGCAGTTAGCAGCTAATAGGTGGAGGCTGTTCAACATCCTCCAGGGCAGACGACAGCCCCCAATGATGAAGGATGATGCAGCCCAAACGTCAACTGTGCGAGGCTGAGCACTGGTTTAGAGACAGTGGCCCTAAACCACGTGAAATATTCATAAACATCAACAAAACAATTTACAATGACTTCTAAACTATGTCCTTGGAGACTCTTCAAGTAAAATATACTAATCTAATGTAAACAAGTTTCAACTGATAGATATGAATTATAAATAACTCTTGGAAATTAGCAAAAAATACTGCTCAATGAAATCTCAAGGCTTCAGGAAGAGTTGAATCTGAATAAGCCCAAACTTTCCAGTCAGCCGAACCTGGCTTCAGTTTCTCATCTTGCCAGTAACTCTGTGATCTTGGGAAAATGACTGCCCTCTGCTTTGCTGTCTGTGAAAGGAGAATATGTGCCATTTACTGGGCTGTTACAAGGACAACAAAGAGAGGGTGCATCCACCTGCAGCTTTGTACAGGGTGCTGGCACAGCCCAGGGCTCAGCCTTGCCTCTGGAGACGTCTTCACATTTCAAACCCTCAAAAGCAGAAACCTCTTTCTTAAACTCAAATTCATCTTGAGGGGTCTGTAGGGTTCTCAAGCTCAAATCTATCTTAAGGGGTTTGTAGGGGAGTATGAGGTGCTTGAAATTACTGTTAAAAGTTTGAGTGTACATGCATTTTTCTGAATCCATAGTTTTTATTAAAATCTCCAAAAGAGTAAAGAATCACCATTCTAAAGAGTGACAAGAACAAGGAAAATCCAGTCCAGCACTCCCACAACACTGACCTTCTTTCAGGTTTCCACTCAAAAGCTGCTTGTGTCTAAAAACAAAGGTGTAGAACACAGCTTGGCAGGCTGAGTAAAATGGTCCATGGAGAGCAACGTCGCAGAATGCCTTTGTTCCTGAATCCTGGTTATGAAGGTATATGTGCAGCCAGTTAACCAAAAGATCTAGGCATGATTTTACAGTACTAGAGAAAAGAAAAATTCACGTCAACTTCACACTTCATTAAAAAAAACAAAAAACAAAAAAAAAAAACACAGAATAACATAATGCACAACTGCCTTTCATTACAAACCACACTAAGTAAGTTCATAGGATTATTTAATTAATACCCACGGACACAAAGGAAGAGCAAACAAAGGAAGCATAAGGATGGGTTTGTAGGAAGACAACCTTCCAGTTACAAGGCAGAGTAGCTCTGACTTTCTAGGAACAGGTGAGCCCCTAAGAACGTCCCAAGGGATGGAAAGCAGGTTCTCCTAACCATCTCAAAAGCAGCCCTCTTAGGGTGATTGGCCAAACAGGACAGGTTCACCAACATCTCCTAAGAGAAAGACAGTCTGGTGGACTTTAGTATTCCCTGATGGAGCCTAGTGAAGCCCTATGGTCAATGATTTTGTGATTGGTGAAGGATTTCAACAGCATCCTTGTCCAAAGATACCTGCATGGACTACTGGAAGAAACCGGCTTCTTAGATAGGTCTATTACCTTTAAAAGGTTTTTTCTTCAGTTTTATCAGATACAATAGATTCGGAATGTAAATGAAAAAATGACAAACCTACAAAAAGAATCAAAACAGAATACAATACTGTCCTCTATCCACAAAAACAAATGGATCTTCAAATGCAACCACACAGAACAGATGACAAAAGCCTTACATATGGGGTTTCATATATATAAAAAAAGAGACACTATATTCTAAAATCGCTGCTTAGAAATATAAACATCTTGCACGGAGTGGGGATTTTATTCACTTAAAAAATCATACCAAAAAAATAAGGCAGATATTTTTGACTTGAGACAATGCTACACTCTTTTTAAAGCATGATATTAAAAAGTACTTGAAAAATTAGGCTACTTACATAAGAGGAATAAATTTAGCTCTTGCCAAAAAGCTTCCGATATAATTTCCAGCAGCCTGCCTGATGATGGCAGGATTACTTGGATCCTGTAATTTTTTCCAGAGATGTTCCAGAAATGCCTCTGCAAATCCCTATAAAAAGAGAATGTGTCGGTGTAATCTTTTTTTAATGCCTAAGATAATATGGCTATCAAAATCCTAAGATTTTTACTTCACCAATGTGGGGAAAAGTTCTAATATCTCACGAGTACTTCATGGTCTTCATTTTTTAAACACTTTGAGAGAATAATCCAGTGGATCCCAAACAAATCAACCTGTAGCCGGTGCGGCAGCTCACACCTGAGGTTAGGAGTTTGAGACCAGCCTGGCCAACATAGTGAAACTCCATCTCTACTACAAATACAAAAATTAGCCAGGCGTGGTGGCAGGTGACTGTAATCCCAGCCACTTGGGTGGCCAAGGCAGGAGAATCGCTAGAACCTGGGAGGCAGGGACTGCAGTGAGCTAAGATCACAGCACTGCACTCTAGGCTGGGCAACAGAGCGAGACACCATCTTAAAAAAAAAAAAAAGCTGGGAAGGTGCAAATTCAATAGGTTTGTGACAGGGCTTTGGAATCCGCATATTATAAAAGCTCTTCACGTGATTCCAATGTCAGCCAGAACTTGTGACCAACAATAACTCACACCCCACGGAGCTCCACATGGGCACTCCCATGAGCACGAAGCACCCTTCCCGTCTCTGCACACTCTAAATCAACCATCAACAGAAATACGGTCTAAAGTACAGCTGGTATTTGAGTAATTATGTCAATCATGGAAAAAAACAGACACAGCTTCTTAGTAAAGGGTGTAACTTCCAACTTCTCCCAAATAGCGCTTTTCTGAAGCTAGGCACGTCCATGTGGGCAGACTAAGTTCAACCTTCTTTCCCATGACAAGCACTCTCCTAACCTCTACAAAGCCACAAAATCGTTGCAGAGAAGGAAGAGCCTTCCCCAACAATAACAAAAAAAGCGAAAGCCTAAAGTTTTAAAACTCTAGATTAGAAAGTTGATTTGGGGTAACTACAACTCAACCCTTGAAAAGAACAAAGGTAATACAGTTAATTACCCCATATGAGATTTTAAGAAAAAGACTTAAGGAAAGGGCTCCACCTAGTGACCAAAAGGCAGGATGACATTTTCGCAGCACCAAGCTAGGCGGGCAGGCAGCAATTCTGTTTTCTCTCCAAGTGTACTGAGAAGGGAACCTGGGCCAGGCACAGTGGTTCATGCCTATAATCCCAGCACTTTAGGGGGCATGAGGTGGGCGGATCACCTGAAGTCCGGAGCTCGAGACCAGCCTGGCCAACATGGTGAAACCCCGACTCTATTAAAAATACAAAAAATTAGCCAGGTGTGGTAACCTGTGGTCCCAGCTACCCGGGAGGCTGAGGCCTGATAATTGTTTTGAGTTCAGGAGGTGAAGGTTGCAGCAGTGGGCAGCAGAGCAAGACTGTGTCTCAAAACAGAAAAGAAAAAAACAAAGAAAAGAGAATGTGATTTTATTAAGGGGACAAGCAAGTAAGTTCAAGGAAAATAATTACTTACCTCATGGTCTCTGTCCACCCCAGTTTTTAGGGAAAAATTGAGGGCAAGAACAAAATAAGCTAAGAGAATGTTAATGGCATTCTTACTCACCAATTTGAAGCTACAGAGGTAAAACATTAAAAACTGTACATGGCAGGAGGCATGGGTGGGCAACAGGAGTTTGTCAAAGATGCTTATCAGGCTGCGATACAGATCCTTCGTTTTGCTGTTATCAATCTTACCTATGGAGAAAATACCGCGTTTTAGTTTTTATAAAGACATATTTTCAAGTTTCATCTGCTGGATTTTTTTTTTTTTTAAATAAAGAACACACACCATTAGAAAAGCAATATTATCAAGCCAGGCGTGGTGACTCACGCCTGTAATCCCAACACTTCGGAAGGCCAAGGCAGGTGGATCACCTAAGATTGGGAGTTCAAGACCAGCCTGACCAACATGGAGAAACCCCACCTCTACTAAAAACACAAAATTAGCTGCGCATGGTGGCACATGCCTGTTATCCCAGCTACTAGGGAAGCTGAGGCAGGAGAATCGCTTGAACCCGGGAGGAGGAGGTTGCAGTGAGCCAAGACCATGCCACTGCACTCCAACCTGCGCAACAGAGTGAGACTGTCTCAACAACAACAACAAAACAACAACAAAGACACTCATTAAAATACGATTAAAACAAAATGCTACTTTTTAGTTTGCACACATTTTCCTCTGAGTGTAATAATCTAACCCATGCAAGGAAGTAGACCCTCACCTCACACACTGTGGCAAAGTCAGAAATGCAAACCCTTTTGAAGGGCAATTCTGCAATTCGTGTAGGAAAAGACCTCGGATCCAATAATTCTACTGCTAGCAAACAACTGAATATACAGGCATAAGAGTGTTCATTATACTGTTACTTATAATGGTGAAAACAGTAAGAGACAGCTAAACCCATATGATCAATAACATTTGTTATTACAGTTGTTTTTTTAAGAGATGGGGTATTGTTATATTGCTCAGGCTAGTCTTGAACTCCTGGCCTCAGGTGATCCTCCCACCCTGGCCTATGTGTTGGAATTCAATGATAATTATTTTAAAATAGGCAATGATAGGAGAAAATGTTCACCCTCACCATCCGTGTAAAGGGCAGATTATAAAACACTTTTGTTTAGTGTGACCCCCCAAATCCACTACAAAATACACTCCTACATATACACATGCTAACAAAAAAGGGAAAAAAGGCAAATTTCAAAATGCTCTTAACGGTTCTCTGAATAGCAGAAATGTGGCCATTTAAATTGTTTTTATCCTTTCCTGTACTTTCCAAATTTTCTCTAATCAACGTGTATTATTTTTACAACAGCAAGATCGTTAAAATGGTAATGCAGTCAACTCAGATTCCTGTTCTATTATTCTGACTCACTGAGCTCATCTTAAATCTTAGCAATGTGAAAAGAAAGAAATTCTGTTTCGCATTGGCAAAGGTTTTAGATTAAAGTTCCATGAAGGTAAGAAGCACGTATAGTACCAATACTGGCACAACAATGGTGCCAAGCAAAGGCTCTCTAAACAGAGCACCATATACTAGTGCCCTCTACACCATTCTTAAATGCATTCAGCAACCTAAGCATAATTTGATCTGACTAAACCTGACCAAATTCCATATATAATCTTTTAACACATCAGTGAAAAGACCGAAGACAAATATGACTCATCCAGAATCCCAGTCCCATTTTCAAGCTATGTGACTGGCAAGTAACTTGACTTCCTTAAACAATCTTAAAACTCATACTCAAGAGAGGTTTTTTACAGGATTTTTATTAGTACTAGAGATGATAATATATGGAAAATGCCCAGCACAGACTCAGGTACGTTGCAGGTATTCAATAAACAGTCGCTACGGTGATTTACCATCTACATAGCAGACATCCTTCATGTAGGACAAAAGCAAAGACATCAGAATGTCCAGGCGCTCGGCTACAGGATGCACCATTTGGTCAAGCCGTTCGGGATCAGCCCTTGTTTCGTGTTCAGTTTCTTCATCTTCATCCTTGAAAGAAAAAAAGTAAACGCTAACATTAAAAAATTCAATGTCAAAGTGGTTTAGTAGAAAAACCGTCCTAAGTGATCATTTCCCCTAAAACATAAAACAAAGAGGCTGGGCGTAGTGGCTCACACTTATAATCCCAGCACTTTGGGAGGCTGAAGCGGGAGGATCACCTGAGGTCGGGTGTTCAAGACCAGCCTGACCAACATGGTAAAACCCTGGCATGGTGGTATACACCTGTAATTCCAGTTACTTGGGAAGCAGAGGCAAGAAAACAGCTTGAACCTGGGAGGTGGAGGAGGCTGCAGTGAGCCTAGTTCATGCCACTGGACTCCAGCCCGGGTAACACAGTAACACTCTGCAGTGGCTCACGTCTACAATTACCAACACTTTGAAAGGAGGGAGGATCACTTGAGCTCAGGAGCCTGAGACCAGCCTGAGCAATATAGTGAGACCCATCTCTAAAAAAATATTTTAAAAGTAGCCAGGTGTGGTGGCACAGTAGTCCCAGCTACTTGAGAGGCTGAGGTAGGCAGATCACTTGAGCCCAGGAGGTTGAAGCTGCAGTGAGCCAAGATCACATCACTGCACTCCAGCCTGGGCGACAGAGCAACACTGTGTCTCAAATTAGAAAAGAAAAAGAAAAAAAGAAAAAGAGAAAAGAAAAGAAAGAAAAGAAAAGAAAGAAGGAAAGAAAGGAAAGAAAGGAAGAAAGAAAGAAAGAAATGCAGACATCGTTCCAGGATCTCATTCAGGGATGTCAAGCAGAACCACCTGTGAAATTTAAAATAAAAGCCAAGACTCAGAGCACCAGCTTCTGGTTCTCATTTAGAAGACCCAATGAGAGCTAGCCATGCAAACATTACAGGTGCCCCCCACCTCTGCTCCTGGTGGGCACTGTTGGAGCCAGGCCCCCTTTTCCAGGTCAGGATATCCATCTCCCTGCAGCTGTGAGTACCGACAGCCAACAGCTCACAGCTGCCTACCTTACCCAGGGAGCTGCCCACCTTACCCAGAGAGCTGCCCTGAGCAGAAAGGAGCCAGGACCACCCTTGCATTCTTTCCCGACCCTCCCCCTAGAACCAATGACTGATTGGCAAGGTGTCAGAAAGGATATCTCCTTGGTCTCAAACTGACACCAAGCTCTGTAGAGCAATCCATGCCCCAGAGTGCCTGTAGTGACCTCCCAAGTGAGACCCAACCCTAGCTTACTTCCCCTGCCTTTTTCTGCTCCCTGACATCCTCTGTTCCAAGGGCACCCTGAATCCCTATCTCACAGACACCACCCAAAGTAGTACTGCTATAAAGTGGAGAAGTGGTAAAATGTAGAAATTAAACAGGTATGCTTTTCTATATATGACAGCTTCACAAACAGCATCTGGCTCACAAAAACAAACACTGAAAGTTATAAGCACGAAAGTGAAATGTAGTTCACCAAACCCAAATTGAAAGTCCCAGAAATAAACCAATATACCAAGTGCTAAATGACATGGCAGAAAATGACTCATATAAGGAATTGTTTTCAAGTTTGCTAAACTATTTTAATTATTTCAATCTAAAGCTGTAACAAAGATGAGCAGCACTAGAGATTTCCACCCTTTGAAATGATAAACTGTATGTGTGCTTTCATTGAGAAAATGCTAACCATATTAAACAATCCTTCTGTGGAATCTGTCCCACCACAAGTTTGTGCTGCTGTTTCCTCAGCATCTTCAATATCCTGCCGGGATGCACTCACCTATAACAGAGGGGGGAAAAAATAAAAGGATTTTTAAAATACAACTATGTTATTTTGGGACCGGAAATTCATCTGATATACACACATTCGAGGTGTCCAGATGAGTATATATCGCACTCCAACACAATACGCAATTATGGTGCAAGCCTGTAAACTGACCTAGGTCATGAAGGAATTTAAATTTTATAAACCAAGCCCCTTTTACTGCATACTTACATAAAATCAACAACTATCACATGATGCTCTATGCCAGACAGCCTCAACAAATTCAACATTTGTTCTATCTCTGATATGGTCTGGCTCTGTGTCCCCACTCAAATCTCATCTTGAATTGTACTCCTGTAATTCCTGTGTGTTGTGGGAGGGACTCAGTGGGACATAATTTGAATCATGAAGTCGGTTTCCCCTATACTGTTCTCGGGGTAGTGAATAAGTCTCATGGGATCTGATGATTTTATCAGGGGTTTCTGCTTTTACATCTTCCTCATTTTCTCTTGCCGCCACCATGTAAGAAGTGCCTTTCATCTCTCACCATGATTCTGAGACCTCCCCACCCATGTGAAACTATAAGTCTAATTAAACCTCTTTTTCTTCCCAGGCTCAGTTATATCTTTATCAGCAGCATGAAAATGGGCTAATAAAATATGCACAAGACAGTCACAGGCACATTGTGTAAAATAAACATATCGTCCATCAACTGAGCAGAAAAATGATGAACTGCAACCTGAATGTAAATTATTTTTATTTTGGTATATCACCCTTCAAATATCTTAACACCACTCAAACCACGCCTTTTAAAATTATCTATGCTTGATCTTCTTTGTAAACATTCTAAAATGTTGTTTAAATCTATACCAGAGAAAAACTTAAAAGAAAAGACACAGAGTTGGCCAGAGAGGTGCAACTCCAAGTGAGCAATGCACCAGTGGGCCCAAGCTCCAGCTCCTCTAAGACCTCATTCCATCTTCCTGCTTCCCTACAGCATCAGTGCTTCCCTCCACCAAAGCTCCTCTCCACTCAGTCCACAAACCTGCTGTCTCCTGACTCCTGAACCACGCAGGCCCCTATCCCTGCTCCGCACCTCCTACCACAACCCTGAACCAAGGTCTCTAACAGTCCCACTTCTGCTTCCCCACCATCCACATCCTCTCCTGAAATGCAGCTTCTGCCTCTTCACTGACATGCTCCTCCAGAAAGGAACAAAGACTACCTTCTAACCACTAAATCCAAGGACTGTTGCTCTTTTCATCCTTCTAAAAAATGACAGTGGTATCTGATGCTGCTGACCAAACTCCTCCTTTCTGCAGATCCTTCCTGGGCATCCAGACTCTTGGTTTTCCTCACACCTCTGATCACCCTTCTCCTCCCTTGTCCTAAACTGTGTCTTTCCACAGGTTTATGCTCAGGTCCCTACCTCCAGTCACGACTGTCTGTGCATATTCTCTGGTAGGCCGCCCACCAGCAACTCAGCCTGCCAAGATGGAACTCCTCTCCCAACAGCCTCCTACTGAGATTTCTAACTGCCATTAATGGCAGCACCAAGATTCTATTCCACAGGGAGCCATCTTTGAAGGATTCCTTTCCCTTGCTGTCTGCCCCTCCTCCTCCAAACCAGTCTCAAGCACCAGGTCACTTTTCCTCACAATGTTACTAGAACCACTTCCTTTCATTCCTACTGCACCTTAGTGCGGGCCTCCTTAAACAAAGTTTTAGCTGTTTACAATTAAAGTCTGTACTTGTTAAAAAAGGCCAAGCAGGAAAAATCACTTCCTTTGGAATGCCTTCCTGGCCCCACTGCGATTCTCTCAAGTTGTTTAACTCGAAATGTATGTTGCATTCACAGCATTCTTCACAACTGTACTTTGACATCTTGGTGGCTACTTAATGCCTTGTTCCCCAATCATGAGAAAGAACTGTTTATAACTCCCAGCACATACACAGATGGAGCTCAAGACACATTCAAAGAAAGGAAGCAAAATGAATGGTGCAAGTGGATTCCTTTCTATCACTATTGTTTCTACATACTGTGATTATACCAAATTCAAGTCAGTTAATGAAAATAAAAATAGATTACTCAGTACTTACATCTAACTTGAGTAACTTTTCAATAATAAGCTCCAGAATTTCATGCCTCAAGGTTGGAAAATAAACACTAATCCTAAGTAAGTTATGAACATAACATTCCTAAAACAGAAAACATAAAACATTTCAACAGAGAATAAATATTTTTCATAGTTATGTAAGCAAAACATCAATTACAGTACCTTTAGTTTCAAATATTTAAACATAAAAAACAGACTATCCAGCAATATAAAAACTGTACTGTTTCTACATATGTATTATGTTTGGTACAATCATTTCAATAATCCCCTGTAAATGAAATTTTAAATTTGCATAACTATAGTTTTTTTAAATAGCTGTATTAATAAAACTCACATCTGGATTTTGTAATTTTCAGTAAAAAAAGAAAAAACCAACTCATATCATACAATTACCAACATAAAGTATGCAATTTAAGTTTTTAATATATTCAGTTATGTGACCATCAACATAATTTCAGAACATTTATTTTTCTTTAAGAGACAGGGTCTTGGGCTGGGTGCAGTGGCTCATGCCTGTAGTCCCAGTACTTTGGGAGGCCAAGGCAGACGGATCACAAAGTCAGGAGATCGAGACCATCCTAGCTAACATGTTTTGTCATCTCTTCACCAGTTGTCAGGCATTTGAGTTGCTTCTAAATGAGGCTATTATGAATGGAACTGCTACGAATATCCATGTACACACAAGTTTTTCTGTGGAAATGTTATTTTCTCCTTTTTTTTTTTTTTTTT